>NW_026891241.1:0-44251 GCF_015708825.2 Lethenteron reissneri | reverse complement strand
GTGAATAACTCCGTGACTTCCTGAGCAATTGAAACGGACATTTAGAACAAAGCTAAATACTCCACAAGCTGTTTTTCTTCTGCAGGGTCGAGAAAAAGTGTGAACCCCTTCGGATTTTCACATCTTTTACATATTTCAAACCTAAAATGTTATTAGATCTTAATCTAAGTCCTAATAATAACAACGATAACACGATTAAACAAATGAAACATAAAACGTGATATATTTTTTCGATTTAAAGCTTTCGTGACTGCAGGGATTCCTCTTCTTGGTTCTTTCGGTAAAGTCACGTAGAAGGGAAGTAATAAAATAATAAAAATAAAACATAGTAAAATAATTCTCACGACGTTTCGGCCACAACGCAAGCATTTTAAGTTAAATATGAAAAAAAAATTTCCTACAAAGTGTAAAGTTATGGAAATTTTTTTTCACGAAAATAAATTGTCACGCACAACGAGTCTGTGTGCAAAATATCAGCTTGATTGGATCACGGGAAGTGGGTTAAAAAACGACCGAAAGATTTGCACGGTCGTAAGCGCGCAAGCAAGCAAGCGAACTTAATATAAAGGATTTTAAAATAAATATTAACTTGATAAACGAGCGACGTCTTGCAATACGAGCAGTACATATAGTATACGCTTTGTCACGTGATCACGACTGATAAACAACGAGTGCTTTGATATACGAGTGCTTTGGATTACAAACGATTTATGCTCGCAATCCAAGGTTTTACTGTAATTAGTCCTTTATCTTTAAAAAGCCAGTCAACGGTGTAATGCAAATTGCACGTGAACTGTCAAAGATTGCAAACACAGCAGCCTTACCTTCAGTCCAATGCAAGCCCGCGCTTGTCTGAAGTATCCCCGGGGCCATGTTGGGTTTAGATATATAGCGATCTCCGCATCGAACAAGGCATCAGTGTACAATCCAAGATGTTCCAAACAAAATGACCGATTTCCATAAAATCTGGTGAATAATGACACAGATGAGAAATCAAATCCAATTGACAGACCATCTTTAGAATTCGATTGCTCCGAATTGAACTAGGCCATGTGGATAAGACACTCTTGAAATCACACTGAACGTTGACGGAAAAAATGTCTGCGTCTGATTGGAAACATGTAGGTAACAGATCAACACGTTAAAAAATTAACCCGTAAAAACAAAGTTTTTCACTATAAATCCTTTATACGCGTGGCATCGGTTTTATTTTATTATTCATTTCTGTTATTCTTGAGTAAGAGTTCCATTTTTATCACATTGCTATTTTAAATTAAATATGAAATTTTTTTTTCCTAAAAAGTAGCAAATTTTGGAAAAAAAATTTTCACGAAAATAAATTGTCACGCACAACGAGTCTGTGTGCAAAATGTCAGCTCGATTGGCTCACGGGAAGTGGGTTAAAAAACGACCGAAAAATGTGCACGGTCGTAAGCGCGCAAGCAAGCAAGCGAGTGAACTTAATATAAAGGATTAAAAAATGTCTGCATCTGATTGGAAACATGTAGGTAACAGATCAACACGTTAAAAAGTTACACGTCTTTGTGGAAGAGGTACGCAAATGACACATTCGTCATCTGGCCACATGGCCTACCAGCTCTGAACCAATTCCTCAAGCACATTAATTACATACACCCAGCCATCACATTCACCATGGAGGTGGAAAAGTATGGCAAGTTACCATTCTTGGATGTATATTCTTAGGTTTTTTACCTACGTGACTTTATCGAAAAAACATAAGAATATGAATCCTTGCAGTCACGAAAGCTTCAAATCTAGAATTCTTGGATGTTTTAATCGAAAAGAGAACTGATGGCTCAATGGGACACCCTGTCTACAGCAAAGCCGCCCATACGGATGCTTATCTAAAACCTGACTCCCACCACCATCCATCCCAAAAGAATTCCCTTATCAAAACGCTACACCATAGAGCTCCATGTATCTCCGACCATCATCACCGAGCCAGTGAACTTTATCACGTACACCAAGCTCTCAAGATGAATGAATATTCGGACCACACAATCCGTAAAGCGTTCACCCCAACCGTTGGGAAAGAACCATCAAAACCATCACCTTGCCATACATAGCAGGGGTCACCAAAATATTTCCTAAATCTTGAGCAAACACAAGATCCAGGCTCCATTTAACTCTACGTCAAATTCGTAATCTGATCCCATCTGTGAAGGATATGCAGTAATTCTAGATTTGAAGCTTTCGTGACTGCAAGGATTCATATTCTTAGGTTTTTTCGGTAAAGTCACCATGTAGGTAAAAACATTAAAATTAATAAAATTAAAATAAAATAAAAATCACGACGTTTCGGAGGCAACACATCTACTTGATACAGCTGTCGTGGCTGTGACGGTTCCACCTGAAGACGGAAGCTTGTGTTGCCTCCGAAACGTCGTGATTTTTATTTTATTTTACTTTGATTAATTTTAATGTTTTTACCTACCTGGTGACTTTACCTAAAAAACCTAAGAATATGGATATGCAGTACCCTGGCGTCTCGGACCGTGTTCGTGAGCATGAGGCGGATCTGAAACACGGCAGGATCAACGCGTCGGCCGTGGCTGATCATTGTTTCAATGCGGTGGGCTCACACGATTTCTCTAAGATGAAGGTACTTTGTACGCGCACTGGCTATCAACAAAGATTTGTTCATGAAGCCATCCATATATACAGACACAGTTTCAACCGAGAGGATGGGTACAAACTCGGCAATCATTGGAAAGACGTCATCAAGCAGTTTAAGTCGTAACTCGCTGTGATGTTCCCATCCTGCCAACTTTATCACGCAACATTTTGCCTTTAGAATGCATTATGCCTGTCACACACACACACAACGTTGAACTGCCAAGCTACTTTCCATCAACTCAAATTGGCTGTATAGAAGTGTTTAATGCTCATGGAATGTTAATATTAGTATTCAAATTTTGCTTTAAAAATTGTCAAGTTACACTATGGGATTCATAATCAACGTTGTTGGGTTTAGATCGCGTTATTTATAAATGTGTCTTAACCCTCCACCACCCGACACGGCCAATCAGCAAAAAAGTGTCACGTTGACAAAAGACAAATAGTTCACTGCTTTAGCCCACCGGTGTGTTGAAGCGTGAAGCCACAACATTTACAATTTGAGCACGACGTTTCGCTGGTAATTGCATCCAGCATCATCGGGCAATTCGCCAGAATGGTGAGACTCTGCTGTGTCTCCCGTTCTTACATAGAGCAGCAGCAGCAGGGTGACGTCTCATTAACTTATCAACTCATTGATTATGAATAATATTGGTCGCGAAAGCCTACGTGTTAAACTACACTACGGGAGTTGACTTACCGATGATCTCGCGGACATAAGCTAATTGCGTCGGTAAACTTGTCAATGGCTTCTGCATAACTCTGTGTTCTGACCAAGCGATTACCTTGTACTGTTTGGGAACAAGACGAAGTTGCAAGTTAACATTTGTAGGCCATAAATAGTACTAATCACATACCTGCATTTCCCATATCACATACCTGCATTTCCCTTATCCCCCTCCCTTTGATGCTGCTAATTCTGCATAATGCACGAGCATAAGTAGTACTAATCACATACCTGCATTTCCCATAAATATGCTAAATTCCTCTTGATATGCATATTATTTTTTCAAGGCGCCCCCTTTCTTCCCTCCTTCCAACCCAGCTTATATACATGCTCCAAGCGCGTGTGCTGTTTCATTCAGACGCTGTCGCCTCGACAGACCTGGTTTTCACCTGAGGACGGCTACTTGCGTTGTGGCCGAAACGTCGTGAGAAAAATTTTATTATTATTATTTTATTACTTCCCTTCTACGTGACTTTACCGAAAGAAGCAAGAAGATTTGTAGGTCACTTGGCAAAATCTAAAATGAATTGTGGATCACACGATATGCGTGCTATGGACACAATAAATAACGCAATGTAACCCTTTCCCATGACGGTTTGTCTCTCGCCCTGAAGACTTGACGAGGCACCTGGCACATGGTTTGGCACCGTCCATCATAGTGCGGTCGTGTCACGGCGAGGATAATGCCTTTCAAAAGAACGGCGCTACGCCTCTCTAAATAACATTAATGCGAGCCACTTGCAACTTGCAGATGTCTCTATTATTTTATTTGTTCCCTTCTACGTGACTCTACCGAAAGAACCAAAAATATAGATCAACCTTGATAATTGGTTTGATACCCTTCTATCTGGCAACAAAACTGACACCTTTTTGTACAAGTGTAATGCGGGCGTAAATGGGCGGGGCGGATATGACGATCCGAGAGGGAGGAGTCAGGGTGACGTGGGGGAGAAGTTATAGCGGGGAGACAGGAAGCTATCTGGGTCAGTCGGGGGAGTGAAGGGTGGTGAACACGTTGGGTGGTCGCCGTGCCTCAGCCTGGTGGCTGAGGGGCTCATGACGGCGCCAGCCAGCGGGGTGGAAGAGAGAATGGAGGATTGAGGTTGGAGATGGCGAGGTAGCCATAGAGGCCACGAAGGGCTAACTTGGGAGGTGGCGAGATCGCCACGCACGGAGGAACAGGGAGCAGCGATGGAGCTGCTGTGGGGGCAGCCGGAGGGCTGCACCAAGAGCCTGCAGCGGAGCTGCAGGGGCGTGGAAGGCTACGGGAGCGAAGGCAGATGTGGGGCTGCCAGGGAGAGAGTCTCAGGAGGAGTGCCGTGTGGGAAGGAGAACGCGAACCCCAAATAAAGGACACGGAGTCAGTAAGAAGTGTCTAAGTCCTTTTATTACACTGGAGTCAGAAGTGAAACGGCATCTCAAAACAACTGAGAGAAAGAAGAAAAAAAGAATATTCCTGCTACATTATCCGACGACGACGACCTTCCTCAGACGGTGGACCTGCCTGCGATGGAAGAGGAGATCCGTTCTGGAACGAGTACGGGTCCGGGTGAGCAAGGTGTCGCCGCGTCGGTGGACCTGTCTGTGCCGGAGGACGCCAACTTACGATGGAGACAGATAGCGATGCAGATGGGGACCTTGAAAATCGTGCTGGCGCAACTGTGTGAGTTCACCACGCCGAGGACGACGTCGGGGAGGCCCGGTGGTGATCCGCAGGCCTCTGCCTTTCCTGCGCTGCCAGCGCCATTGCCACGTGGCACGAAGACGCCATCTTGGGCGTGGCAGGGGAGAAACGGCGGGAAGCCGCCATCTTGTCTTCACCGCGGCGGGAGGACGCCGCCATCTTCAACATCGCGGCGGAGAGGCAGCCTTGCGCTGCCATCTGGAGGTGCCGCGGGGTGAGCAGCCTGCTGCGAGCTGCTGTTTTTCGAGGGGGTGCTGCGAGGAGAAGACGCCGATGCTGCAGCTGCTGGGGCGGGAGCTTCCCGTCCTGGCTCGGGTGCGTGACAACGGAGCCGTCAAGTCGCCGAACGAGTTCTGCGAGGCGTCTCAAGTTGCCACCCTGCCGTCCTCTTCTTGCTGCAGCCCCGGGCGAGTCATAACGATACGCACCCGGCCTTAACACACACCTCACTCATCTTTCGAGGGCCGGGGGGCTATTTTGGTTTTCTCTTATGGCTCGATTGTGCGGAGCGCGGTTCGGACTGTGTGTATATGTGTGTAATAACGATGAACGCGCTATCTGCTTGTTGCTTGGTGTCAATATAAGTGTGTGCGGGTGTTGAGAATGGACGGAGAGTCTGCTGTATTTGCTGAGTGTCAAATTGTGTGTGTGCGCTGCTGCGTGGAGTTGTTATCTTGATGGTGAAGTTAATTATTAACTTGGGAGCGTCGGGTATCTTGCGCTGTATTATTTGTGGGTTACCTTGTGTGATGGGCTTAATTGAAAAAAAGTATATATATTTTTTTGGTGTATTGTGCTGCGAGGTGCTGTGTGCGATGCGATTGTTGCAAGAGAGAGAATAATTGTGTTGTTGCTGCAAAGTTACGACAGGATTAATGGTGTGTTGGTTGCCTGCAGATCTGCTTGCTATTGTGCTTAAATGTACACGTGTGATCGCGATATGCTGATTGCATGTGCTGTTATACCGTTCTGTATGGTTATGGGGTGCGATGCAGTGGTTGACTATTGGAATTGAGATTGTTATTATATTGTGCGTACTTGTTGGAAATTGGTAACAAATTGGAGGGGGACCCAAAAATTTGGTTGTATGGGTGTTGTGCACACGAGATTGCGTGTATATTATAGGGGTAATTGAGCTTTTTGAAAATGAGGGTGCGCGATGACGCCGTTGTGGGTGGCTTAGATGTTAATGCTAATGGGATCGTAAATGGGCGCCAAGTGGCGTCGTGTATTGGTTGATTGCATGCAGCCACGAGTTGCTTTGCGAGTTGGGTTGTGTAACTAATGTGGTTGGTAAAATATTGGTTAAAAATTCCCCGATATGACTGCTGCGCGCAGCAAGCTGGGGCTGTGCGTCTATCGTTGTTGGGGTTGTTACAATAAGACGGGGGATGCATTTTGTGACCCCCAGCATAGGGAAGCTGGGGTGCACGAATGGAGAAAACTGGCCACGTGTTCGCACGTTGGGCCGCCATTTTCTGGCCACGTGTTCGCACGTTGGCCACGTGTTCGCACGTTGGGCCGCCATTTTGTGCGCACGCGGGGTATGGCGACGATGCGCTTTGCGGAAAGGGCCGCCATTTTGAGTGCGCGCGAGAGATTGCGCGAACGCGCTGGGCGAAGGGGGACGCCATTTTGAGCGCGCGGGAAAAACCGGGGTGGGGCAAATATTCCATCTGTTATGCCTGCCATTGTTGATTGGGTGATGCACGAGTTGTGGTCACATCGGCCTATGGCTGATGGCTGACCTGACAGCCCGGAGGCGAAACCTCCGTGGTATGTCTTAAACTAATGGGCCATGTGCTCATATGGCTCGGGGAGTCATGGTTCAGTTGTGCGGTGGCAGACTGAACCTGGTGTGCCGGGGGCTCACGGGATCTGGGTTAGGGTGTTATTGTCTCTATAAGAGAACATTGCCCCGTGGGGGGAGTACAGGGGGTCTGGCATTGCCGGGGGGATGAACCTTCCCTGGGCTATAAAGCATCAGACTATACGAGGCTGGTGTGTCCATCGCTGATGGGATAGTAAGGGAGGAGCATGGCCGAGTGCTGCTCATCCCCGAAATGGCACTAGCCGAGAGTATGGTAAATGGATGTTGCTGTGGGTTGACGACCACGGTGAGGGTTACGGCGAGTTAAACGTCACCGCTGGGGAGCGTGGCTCTCTCCACGCGAGGGTGTGCGATTAGGTGTTTTGTTGGGTTGCTGAGAGTGACCGTGGGTACATGCTGTGTACGTGCGATGTCTGTGCTGGTCCTCAAGGGAGGACTGCTGGTGGGTAAGAGCAGGGAATTTTGTTGTTGTTGTTGTCACGTGTAAATAATATTGTTGTTAAAATGTAAATACTGGGGCATCCATTGCGTTATTTTGGGTATTTATGGGGAGTTTTTTTAAGCGGGCTGGATTTACATCATCTCCACTACCCTGAGGCCGGGTGGCTGTCGTGTACGACATGCGGATGTGCGTTGTTGTGCTGTGCCTCAGGGGATTGGATTCTCCTTCTCGTCACAGATTCTTCAGCTCCCGTCGCACTGGGTGTTACCTGGTGTGCTAGCTGGATGAGGACTTGAAGGAGCAATTGAGCACCGTTCGTCATTCTGCTCTACCACTTGCTCTTTGACGTTGGACTTGAGCCGAGCGGATGGAACTGCAACATGGACACGCACTAAAACATCACATTCTGGGTTGTGCGCGTTGGCCGTTCTTGCGTGTCAGTTGCCGTTGTTGTTCATTGTGCCATTCTTATTCTTGTTGTTGTTGTGCGGAGGACAGGCCGGTGTTCTGTTCCAGTTCCTGATACCTCCCCTTTCGTTGCTTGTGTTGTTGTTGTTATAATCTCCGTTGTGTCTGGGGGACTCCTGATTGTGATGCCTTCGCCCGCATTATTTTGTTCTGTTTCAGCCGAGGACGGCTGGGATTTTCTCTACAGGGGAGGGTAGTGTAATGCGGGCGTAAATGGGCGGGGCGGATATGACGATCCGAGAGGGAGGAGTCAGGGTGACGTGGGGGAGAAGTTATAGCGGGGAGACAGGAAGCTATCTGGGTCAGTCGGGGGAGTGAAGGGTGGTGAACACGTTGGGTGGTCGCCGTGCCTCAGCCTGGTGGCTGAGGGGCTCATGACGGCGCCAGCCAGCGGGGTGGAAGAGAGAATGGAGGATTGAGGTTGGAGATGGCGAGGTAGCCATAGAGGCCACGAAGGGCTAACTTGGGAGGTGGCGAGATCGCCACGCACGGAGGAACAGGGAGCAGCGATGGAGCTGCTGTGGGGGCAGCCGGAGGGCTGCACCAAGAGCCTGCAGCGGAGCTGCAGGAGCGTGGAAGGCTACGGGAGCGAAGGCAGATGTGGGGCTGCCAGGGAGAGAGTCTCAGGAGGAGTGCCGTGTGGGAAGGAGAACGCGAACCCCAAATAAAGGACACGGAGTCAGTAAGAAGTGTCTAAGTCCTTTTATTACACAAGGAGTCGTGTTTGCATAGAACACAATACCTGCAGTCATAATGCAAACAAAAAACACAACTCTGATGTGTGCACTGTCCTTGAAGTTGATTGGTCCACACCCGAGACAGCTTTCCTTAGAGCCTAGTCTCACATGGGTTGGACCAGATGACGCCAAAAGGCACACAACTCAACTTCAAGGACAGTGCACATTATCAGAGTTATGTTTTTTGTTTGCATTATGACTGCAGGTATTGTGGTCTATGCAAACATGACTCCTTGTTAAAAAAAAAAGTGTCAGTTTTGTTGCCAGATAGAAGGGTAAAAAACCAATTATCACGTTTTTTACTGGCAAATGAGGTTCCAATGGTGTAGATGAACCTTACTTGCAATCTTTATGCTGCGTCGAGTTAACGTGTCAAGACGTGGTTCCTGGGGTACAGCGCTGGCGGGAGCCTACGGGGAGAGCAAGCGGTGCAGTTAGCGCAGCTCGCTCAGGATGACAACAACAGACGAAGTTGCTTCTAGATTTAAAGCTTTCGTGACTGCAAGGATTCATATTCTTAGGTTTTTTCGGTAAAGTCACCATGTAGGTAAAAACACAAAAATTAATAAAATTAAAATAAAATAAAAATCACGACGTTTCAGAGGCAACACATCTACTTGATACAGCTGTCGTGGCTGTGACGGTTCCACCTGAAGACGGAAGCTTGTGTTGCCTCCGAAACGTCGTGATTTTTATTTTATTTTACTTTTATTAATTTTAATGTTTTTACCTACCTGGTGACTTTACCGAAAAAACCTAAGAATAAGACGAGGTTGCATTACGCACAAGATTAGATTAAGAAGCACACGTCATTGACAGAAAGAGCGAGTGGGAAAACAACACCGACCAAATAATACGCAGTGTAATCGTGGGATGGACAGACATTTCTGGGTGATTATAGTCGGTAATTTGCTCGTTTGAAAAGCTGCTTGTCGGCATTGATCAATAACGTGAAGAGGACAACGGAGGCTTTGAAGTTGTGAACCTGATCTCATTCTTATACGACCTTGTAGACATATTTGTGTTGGTCACTCATGATGACGTCACTCCACATAGACACGCCCCCAGGTGACGTCACTCCACATGAGGACCCCCCCCCCCGTGTGACGTCACTCGTGGTGACGTCACTCCACATGAGGCCCCCGCCCCCATGTGACGTCACTCCACATGGCCCCGCCCCCAGGTGACGTCACTCCACATGGACACCCCCTCCGCCCCCATTCACGATAATTAGCGGCTAGCGCCACATCAACTCCATTGGGCTGTAACGGCGTTAGACAAACGCACCTCTCCGTCGTCGTCTTCCGGCTTCTCGTGCCGCTCTTTCCTTCCTCTCTCTTGCCGCTTTCTCTCCCTCCGCCTCTGCGGACAGTCAACAAGTTTTTACGTGAAAAAAATAACGGCGCCCGTTTATGTAAACAGGTCCCTGCGGGGTGGGCTGGTAGGAGCGAACAAATGAATGTCCATAATAACATGAAATGGCGGGGGTACAATACGAAGGGAGAGTTTGAGGCCTAGTTCTAGGCTTTAGGCCTAGCTGTAGGCTTTAGGCCGCTGTGAGTTAATTTTTAATTTAAATGTTTTAATTAAAAACTATCTCAGGGAATTATAAGGGAATGTTACACTTGTTTAGCCAGGAAAGCCCCACTGAGTCTAAAGGTTTTTGTAGGGTCCTGCCAAGTGTTTGCAGTAGGGGGCGATGTTGCTACACCTAATCGGACATCGGACGGACGGACGATATAATCTATTGTAGGCTGGTTCACTTCGTTCCTACCAGTATTATTGTAGATAGAAGGCAAGGCCGGCTTCAAATACTTGCGTGTTAATTACAGATAAATATTATATTATAAACAGTAAAGCTTCAAAAACAAAAAAGCATCGACACTTAAGTAAATGCATTACGCATTTATATTTCCAAACAATTATGTAGAAAAAAAATATCCTACGTGAATAACATTCTTTAATACAAACTTAATTTGTAGCTTTCGTGACTGCGGGAATTATTCTTTGGTTGTTTCGGTAAAGCCACGTATAAGGCCTCGACACAGAGGCGTAGTTTCTCTGTGTGCCTATGTTAGCTCTCTCTCTCTATGTATCTCTGTGATATCTGTCTGCCTATATGTCTGTCTGTGTGTCTATGTTGTGTGTCTCTGTGTGTGTCTCTGTGTGTCTCTCTCTATGTATCTCTGTGATATCTGTCTGCTTATATGTCTGTCTGTGTGTCTATGTTGTGTCTCTCTCTGTGTGTATCTCTGTGTGTCTCTGTGTTGTCTCTCTCTATGTATCTCTGTGATGTCTGTCTCTGCTTATATGTCTGTCTATATGTCTCTGGTTCTGTGTTTTATCTCTCTCTCAAATTTAGCATTCTCAGGAAGAACGTAATCAACCAGGTGGGGTGTTGACTGTTATGTTATCCGACTCTCTGTTGTATTACATTACATTTCTAAGTATACTAGATTTGTGTTTCTATTTCATTTATACCTGATGACGATTGCTTGTGTTGCAATCGAAAAGTCGTATGCAATTATTAAATGTATTATTTTATCTTTATACGTGACTTTACCGAAAGAACCAAAGAGTCCTTCTGTGTTGTTATTTACTCAGATGGTGAACGACATTTACTGCAAGGGAATTTACTCTGTCCGTAACACAATAGTATTTCAGGTGGAGTTATTTGCAGAGAATGTTTTCTGTATTCATTGGTTTTATCTGGTTTGACAATTCGTTTTAAACATGAGACCCGAATGTAACCAGGAGGTACGCATAACTTCAGATGCAAAGCAAAAACACTTGACCGCACCTTTGAAAACAAATCTTCCAATAATATAAACATGCTTTACATTGCATAAAGGACACCTAAGGATATATGGTTCATGATAAATCTGCAAAACAAACCTTCTGTTTAGTCTCAGTCTTCGTTTTTGCATTTTCCTCTTCCTGGAAAAGATCTGCTGCATTATGATTTGCTTCCTGTAAGTAAACACCAGACAATTTGAACAATCATCATAGCAATGACATAGCTACACATTGTTACCGTGTTGAAATGGTTTTACACAAAAGCAAGGTTTAGCTGAAAATCACTTAAGAGGGCTTCATGTTGTGAAGTTTCTCCATTGCAGGCTATGAACTAAGAAAATATTATTCATGCACTACCCCCCCCCCCCCCCCCCCCCCGTTAGTTAGTTTCAAGACAAATTCATTATAGCACACGTCCAAATAAAAACCATAAATATGGCAACGTTAGCTACGTACCTCGACTGACTCTACGTCAGAGGTCGCAACCGGGTACCCGATACCCGTACCCTACCTGATACCCGTACCCTACCCAATACCCGGCTACCCGTACCCGACTGGACTGGATACGGGTACGAGTACCCGTTTGCGACCCTGGTGCGGCCGGGTACGGGTACGGGTAGGCCGTGAGTCACTGGTGAGTAACTGTGTGTCGCTCATTTCCCAACGTCTTGTCTCTTCTCACAATTCAAGTGCCTAGAATCAACCCACCCGCGCCTGCAACGTGGCTTCATCCCAGAGGTCGCAATCAGGTACCCGATACTTGTACCCTACCCGTACCCGGCCGGGTACGGGTAGGGTACCCGTTTGCGACCCTGGTGCGGCCGGGTACGGGTAAGGAATCAAAACTCATTTGCAACCTCTGCTCTACGTACCGTGTGAGCTGTGGAGGTGTTACTGCTGCTGCTGCTGGCTTGCGTGCCATGGCAGGGTTCACGGCTGCTCTGGCAGGGATAGGCGCTGGGTTCGTGAGAACCCCCGCTTGGGTTCAACAGGTCATCCACATTGCCGTCATCCGAGATGCAAAACTTGTCTCGATCTCCATTGGAGAATACTGTCAAGGGTGGGATTGGCGGTGGTGAAATGTTCAAAGTTCAGTTGAAATTAATACAGCATGCGGTGTACAGGCACACGTACGCCAGCCCGTTGAGATTCGCATGTAATTCATGTAAAGTATCCTGCCTATGAGCTACAAGGCATTACATTCCCAAGACTTAATTCTATGGGAATTCAAATGTTCAAACTGAAAAATGTTTGGTCATTGGCTGTTGGTGACAAGGTCCACAAACAGCAAACATGAATTTAAATGACGTACACTGGAAAGCATTTCCACAAAGCATTTCTACAAACTTCCAGCAAATCTCATGCATCTTAAGACTTCAAATGCCTCCTGTGTGAATGTGACTCAAACACAACCACATTCTTATTCACAAAGAAACCACAAGCGTTTGTCAACTTTAATATCTTTTTTACAATGATGTTTTTTTTACTTGTGCAGCCCACTGTCAATGGATTCCCTTGATTGTTTTTGTATTCAGGCAATCTCCCACTGCACGAACATAATTACTTTTAAAACAAATACAGGTGGTAACAAACAACAAAACATAGTCTATTCCAAATATCCAAATACATAAAGTTCGATTTAAAGCTTTCGTTACTGCAGGGATTCATATTTCTTGGTTATTTCGGTAAAGTCACGTAGAAGGGAAACCATCAAATAATAAAAAAAAAACATAATAAAATAATTCTCACGACGTTTCGGCCACAACACAAGTAGCCGTCCTCAGGTGAAGACAGGTCTGTCGAGGCAACAGCGTCTAAAAGAAAAAAAAAACGAAAAAAAAAACGCTGAATGCCTCGACAGACCTGTCTTCACCTGAGGACGGCTGCTTGCGTTGTGGCCGAAACGTCGTGAGAATTATTTTATTATGTTTTATTTTTATTATTTTGTTACTTCCCTTCTACGTGACTTTACCGCAAGAACCAAGAAGACAAGTAATCATCATCAGGTGTGAAATCCACAGCAAGAAAATTAGAAAAAAGTGTCGGTTTTTCCCAACGTCAGCACCACGGATAGCGATTTCCCTTCTACATGACTTCACCGAAATAACCAAGAATATCCAAATACATAGTTTAGGAATTTAGAAGAATACTATAGTTTTATAATAAAATGTATACATTAGCATGTATTGTTCTTACATTTTTAAGGAGTAAGAAAGTTAATTTGGCCCTTGGCACAGAACTTGAATCGTGTGGCAAATAGATTTTGACCCGAGGTCTTTCTGGATCGATTATTCAAAATGTGCTTCGCATGTAGGGTCATTAGATTATTAAGAGAAAAACATAATAATCATTGAGCTGGTAGTGTACACGATTCTTTGTTTGTTTGTTCACTCACCAAAACGCTGACGATGAAATGGGAATCCACCCATAGCTCCAAAAAACATCACGTTCAATAAATCCAGTATGTCCTCCTGAAGAAGGTACATCATACAACGAGACGCTAACATTGACTGATCAACCACAACACGTTTTAAAAACAAATCTACGATATTAGAGTATAAGTGTTGCATTACACGCATTCACATTCATTTTATTGGTGGCTTACCAAGCTCATGTGAGCCTCCGTTTTCTCCGCAGCAAGGAGTTGGTATGCTCCTGTAGCTTGCTGAAATCTCTGTATCGTACAAAAGGAAATTATAGTTTTGACAGAAACGATGTGCATTATTCCACGTTGTGTTCAGCTGCAGCAACTTGTGGGATTGAACAACGTCAGTGCCTGTCAAGTGCGTCATGGGCTTGGCAGCCTGTGATTGTGACATGTGACAGCTCTCACGTAAAAGAAAACGGATTATAATTCAAAGAAAATGTTGGAGTCCTCGGCAAACTGCAAAGCTGTAGGCAGCGGTTTCCTCGGGATGATGACATCACAGCAACTGCACCAGCCAATCAGCTGCCAAGAGACCCCCATGCAGCAGCAACACGGCCGGCGTGACTCGCAGCTGTCGACTTGAGCCGGTTTGCGGTGGAGGCAAGTATATTGAGGCTCTCAATGTGATCAATATTGGCCTTGATCACTTTAGGATGTGTAGGTGTCTTTACTCCACGATTAGATTTCACTTACAAAAGTGTTTTATTTACCAAGACCAACATCGGTTTCAAGATTAATTAAGTGCTTCTGGACTTGGACCCCATGGAATAGCGATCTCTGCAAAATCAATGTTCTCTCAAGCAAACCGCCTTGTTGGTGCATTCATACGTGATGTGCTATTTGAACAACCCATTTAACACATTCCTGCTGCGGAGGGAGCTGCTAGGAACGCTGGGTTGCTCCGTCAATGGCCTGCAGGGTCAACGGCGGCGTGGTGTATTCCGCAAATATACCCGACTGTGAGGGCGGGCACAAGCCGGCGTGAGTAGGTTAAACGTTGAGTTTTATAAGGGAACCACGGGGTGACCAGCCCCTCCCCACCCAGCCCCACCTCTCCCATCCCACCCAGCCCCTCCCTGCACGACGGACACAATAATCCCCTGTGGGCTGGTGTAACCAGGCGGTCCCTACCAGTATCAATGTACAATGCTCAAAGTGCACAAATATGACAACGATGCTGATATTTAGAACCAGTACAATGCTGTTCAATTGTATTTCACCAAGCATGAGTACAGATCAGAAAATGTCAAATACTAGCATACGTTCCATCACATTAAAATAAACTATACCAAGCACTCCTTGCTACTCACAATGGCAGCAGTGTCACTGCTGTGATTATTCTTATCTGAATGCCATTCCAGGGCAAGCTTCTTGTATGCGGATTTAATTTCTGCTTCAGGGGCTCCTGTGCATGACAGCAAGCTTCCATTAAACACGTGGCACACAAAACACCGCTCAATAACATACATTGACAGATCCGTAAAATGGCACATTTGTACATTTCCATTGGATTTTTCTTACGTTTTATTCTTTTTCAAGATCTAATCTATACAACAGCCATAAAGCTCCTTTTCAAAGACGTCCAGAATGCAACAACAAACAACACAACAACACGAGTGCAAAGCATTGTACAGGTAATGTAAACAAATCACTTTAAAAATAAATAAATATGCAAATACCAACAAACTATTTTTTTTATCCTTTATATTAAGTTCACTTGCTTGCTTGCGCGCTTACGACCGTGCAAATATTTCGGTAGTTTTTTAACTCACTTCCCGTGATCCAATCGAGCTGACATTTTGCACACAGACTCGTTGTGCGTGACAATGAATTTTCGTGAAAAATGCTTTCCAAAATTTTCCACTTTTTAGGAATTTTTATTTTTCATATTTAATTTAAAATACCAATGTGATAAAAATTAAACTCTTACTTAAGAAAAACAGAAATGAATAATAAAATAAAACCGATGCCACGCATATACAGGATTTATAGTGAAAAACTTTGTAAATCCTTTATATTAAGTTCACTTGCTTGCTTGCGCGCTTATAACCGTGCAAATCTTTCGGTCGTTTTTTAACCCACTTCCCGTGATCCAATCGAGCTGACATTTTGCACACAGACTCGTTGTGCGTGACAATTAATTTTCGTGAAATAAAATTCCAAAATTTTACACTTTTTAGGAAAAAAATATATTTAATTACCAATTACTTAATGCTGCAATGCAATCATCTGACCCATAGGTGGCAGCCATCTCAAGCCAGAGGACGAGAGGACTCTAGCCGCCACGCATATAAAGGATTTAGAGTGAAAAACTTTGTTTTTACGGGTTAATTTTTTTGTATCTTACCAGGCATAGACAAACCGAGCTGTTAGCCTCTTTGTCAGAAGCCATGTGGCCACAAATGATAGCCAACAAACGTGGCGATTCAACGCAGCAAAACTATCGCAAACAACACAGAGCACACGTACACATCTAGGCAGATGATTATTGACGTGGCGTGACCCACATTTCTATTCCGATCAATGACTCGTCTTCTTGGTGCTTTCGGTAAAGTCACGTAGAAGGGAAATAATAAAATAATAAAAATAAAACATTATAAAATTCTCACGACGTTTCGGTCACAACGCAATCAGCCGTCCTCAGGTGAAGAACAGGTCTGTCGGGAAGACAGCGTCTGACACTGTCTTTCCGACAGACCTGTTCTTCACCTGAGGACGGCTGCTTGCGTTGTGGCCGAAACGTCGTGATAATTGCATTTTATTATGTTTTATTATTTTATTATTTCCCTTCTACGTGATGACTTTACCGAAAGAACCAAGAAGATGAATCCCTGCAGTCACGAAAGAAGCTTTAAATCGAGACACATTGATATTTACGCGATCTTACCCCCAAACATGGATATCGGTCACGAAAGCCCGAGTACTGTACGTGTTGGGAGACAAAGGCGGCCGGGCGTGGTGCTGGCCACCCACCCCCCTCGTGTGCCACAGTGCCGGTAGCCTTCATAGGTGCTCGCTAACAGCACTTGCCCCTACAGTCTGTTAGAGGCTACCTGGGGGACCTTTGTCTGTGTTGCTACTCGCTACTAGCAGCACTTGCCCCTGCAGTCTGCCAAGGCTACCTGGGGGACCATTGTCTGTGTGTCCACGCGACTCACCATAGGGAAGTCCCAGCGCCGTGTAGGCCTCTTGACGGGTCAAGCTCATGTCGGATACCAACAACAACACAAACAACAACACAAACAACAACACAAACAACAACAACACTCACCACCACTCACACACTCTCTACTATATACTAGTAGTGTACAACAACAACACAAACAACAACACAACACTCACCACCACTTACACACTCTCTACTATATATACTAGTAGTGTACAACAACAACACAAACAACAACACAAACAACAACCACCACCCTCTTCCTCCGACAGTCACCACGTCGAGCGCCGCAGGAGCAACACGTGACTCGGAGACGCCGCTCCCTGATTGGTCGCTGACAAAAGTATCAGAAACGTCCGCTGATTGGTTCAACGCCGGCCACGCCCCCTCACACCACGCGGCTTCCCATTGGCTGCTTGACAATTAATTAAAGAAGACTTCCGGCCTATTTAATTAATTGGCCGTTTGGCAATTAATTAAACATTTAATACATTTTCTTGGTTCTTTCGGTAAAGTCATCACGTAGAAGGAAATAATCTATATATATAAAATCGTTCATGTCTGTGTGTCTGTGTGTGTGTGTGTGGACTGCACTTTCATTGGACGGCGGTTGCCCCTGGCAACGGCTAGCCACGCCTTCGCCGCTTTCATTGGACGGCGGTTGCCCCTGGCAACGAGTAGCAACTTTTCTCCGCGGGGTGGACGCCATTTTTAATAGCGCGGGGGGGGGGGGGGACCGGCACCCGTACCCAGCGTTCGCCGGGTGGGAAAATCAGGCAAGGCGGGAGGCTTGTGCACGGTGCTAGGCCTCGACACCCAACACGCCACTCTGAGGTAAATTCATACAAATTTCACGTCCTCTACAGACTGGCGAGGGAGGCAGAGTGGCGAGGGAGGCAGAGTGGCGAGGGAGGGACTCAGCCTCAAAACGAGTAACTGGTGTGGCGTATTAACATCGCCACTGGGGAGACAAAGGCGGCCGGGCGTGGTGGATACAAGTCCCGGGCAAAGCCGGGTCATGACTATGTGTGTATGTGTTTATGTGTATGTCTGTGTGTCTGTATGTATGTGTGTATGTATGTGTCTGTATGTGTTTGTGTGTATGTATGTGTGTGTCTGTATGTATGTGTGTGTGTATTGTGTATGTGTTTGTGTGTATGTATGTGTGTGTTTGTATGTATGTGTATGTTTGTGTGTATGCATGTGTGTGTATGTGTTTGTGTGTATGTGCGGTTATGTATGTGTGTGTATGTGTGTGTCTGCAGCAAGCGCGTGTATGTGTACCTATGGACGCGCGCGCGTGTGTTGTGTAGGGGGAACGGTAGTGTAGTGCTTAGCGTACTGCCTGTGTCTATGTGTGTGTGTGTGTGTCTGTGTGTGTGTGTCTGTGTGTGTGTGTCTGTGTGTGTGTCTGTGTGTGTGTGTCTGTGTGTGTGCGTGTGTGGGGTGTAGGAGGAACGGTAGTGTAGTGCTTAGCGTGCTGCCTGTGTGTGTCTGTGTGTGTGTGTCTGTGTGTGTGTGTCTGTGTGTGTGTGTCTGTGTGTGTGTCTGTGTGTGTGTCTGTGTGTGTGCGTGTGTGGTGTGTGGGGAGCGGTAGTGTAGTGGTTAGCGTGCTGTCTGTGTGTCTGTGTGTGTGTGTCTGTCTGTGTGTGTGTTCTGTGTGTGTGTCTGCGTGTGTGGTGTGTGGGGAGCGGTAGTGTAGTGGTTAGCGTGCTGTCTTTGTGTCTGTCTGTGTCTGTCTGTGTGTTTCTGCGTGTGTCTGTGTGTGCGTCTGTGTGTGTGAGGAGCGGTGGGTGTAGTGGTTAACGCTACGCTGCGCTACCAACCCGGCGAACCGAGTTAGATTCCCGCTCATGGCCACCACCGATCAAGATTATTTGAACCTCACATAGGTCGACTCAGCCTCAAACGAGTAACTGGTGTGGCGTATTAACATCGCCACTGGGGAGACAAAGGCGGCCGGCCGTGGTGGATACAAGTCCCGGGCGAAGCCGGGTAGTACAGCTAGTAAAATAATAAAAATAAAACAAAATAAAATACAATTCTCACGACGTGTGGCCGAAACGTCGTGAGAATTGTATTTAATTGTTTTATTTTTATTATTGTATTACTTCCCTTCTACGTGACTTTACCGAAAGAACCAAGAAGACAGGTCACACTTTGTAGCGATCACCCGGAGCGACACGTTGTATTTGAGGCCACTGAACAGCAGCGACAGCTCGGGGTGTACAACTCCTCTAGAGCAGCTTTGAGTGATGAAGCAGTCGTTGTTACGCGCTTGTATGGGTTCACAAGACGACTTGTTGTGGTTTATATATAGTCTAAACGTTGCTGCTTCTTGTTGTTGTTGTCATCTTGACGCGGGGTTCCAAGAGGCGCGAAGGATGTTGGTGTTTTGCGATAGAAATAAATGAACTGCGCGGCGCCCAGCGTGGGGCTCGAACCCGCGAGCCCGAGACGCCGCCGCGTGCCGCGCGCCACCCGCTGAGCTCGCCGCGCGCTGGGGACTCAGCTCGCCAAGTCGCCTCCTCGTGTAGCAGCCTCCACTCGCGTTCACTCGCTACACACCGTGTCAGTGTGGGGGGGGTGGTGGTGGTGGTGGTTGTGGTGGGGGTGGTGGGGGTGGTGGTGAGGGTTGTGGTGGGGGTGGTGGTGGGGGGGTTGTGGTGAGGGTTGTGGTGGGGGTGGTGGTGGGGGGGTTGTGGTGGGGGTGGGTGGTGGGGGTTGTGGTGGGGGGGGGTGGTGGGGGGGTGGTGGTGGTGGGGGTTGTGGTGGGGGCTGTGGTGGTGGGGGCTGTGGTGGGGGGGTGGTGGTGGGGTGGTGGTGGGGGTGGTGGGGGCTGTGGTGGGGGTGGTGGGGGGGGTGGTGGTGGGGGGGGTGGTGGTGGTGGTGGGGGGGGGTGGTGGGGGGGTGGTGGTGGGGGCTGTGGTGGGGGTGGTGGTGAGGGTTGTGGTGGGGGTGGTGGTGGTGGTGGGGGTTGTGAGGGTGGTGGTGAGGGTGGTGGTGGGGGGGTGGTGGGGGTTGTGGTGAGGGTTGTGGTGGGGGGGTGGTGGGGGTTGTGGTGAGGGTGGTGGTGAGGGTTGTGGTGGGGGGGGGGTGGTGGGGGTTGTGGTGAGGGTTGTGGTGGTGGTGGTGAGGGTTGTGGTGGGGGTGGTGGTGGGGGGGTTGTGGTGAGGGTTGTGGTGGGGGGGTGGTGGGGGTGCTGGGGGTTGTGGTGGTGGTTGTGGTGGGGGGGGGGTGGTGAGGGGGGGGGGTGGTGGTGGTGATGGGGGTTGTGGTGGGGGTGGTGGTGGTGATGGGGGTTGTGGTGGGGGTGGTGGGGGGGGTGGTGGTGGTGGGGAGAGCTGACAAACTCCAACTCTACGGGCGTCAGGATCGGGATTCGAACCCACGTCCTGCACACCGTCACGAGCGTTTACATTTGGGAGTGGTGCGAGGGGGGGGTCACCGATCTACGCCACACACACGGACACTCACACAGACACACACACTCACACACACGGACACTGTCAGGAGTCCACGCTCGCTCTAGCGCCCTCTCCTGGCCGTGCAGGGCACGGCACCTCGGCGTCCAAGCGACGAGACTTTCACGACATCTGTGCGATCAGGTCAAAGCCTCGCGCTCGCCACAGCGCTGAGACAGGCAGAGAGACACACACAGAGGCGAACAGAGACACAGACGGACAGAGACGTGGAATCGAACATGCTCAACTCGCTCCATTGACAGAGATTCATCGATCTTTGCACATCCCCGCAAGTCGTTCTAGTTTCTATTTTACTGTGTGGTGTGTAGTGTAAGCAATGTGGGACATCGATGTACACAGACATGAACAAGATCAGCAGACAAGACGTCTTTCATTTAATCGGTCTCTCCAAGAAACAAAGGAACGTTAAACACAAACTTAACTTTGGAGCTTTCGTGACTGCAGGAATTATTCTTTGGTTCTTTCGGGAAAGTGACGTATAAAGAAAAAATAATAAATTAAATAATAGCATACGACGTTTCGATTGCAACACAAGCAATCATCATCAGGTATAATGAAATAGCGACAAAATCTAACCAGAAAAAATTATAGACAGACATATAAGCAGACAAATATCACCAAGATACACAGAGCGGGCAACACAGGCACAGAGAGGGGTGATCGTCTCTGTGGGGTGGCCTTAAATAGACAGAGGGGGGCGGAGGCAGCGAGAGGGAGGTGTTAGAGACAAAACTTACATGTCAATGAGTTTTACACAAAATATAAATCCCACGGCCTTGTGCGAGTCCATGACTACTGCAGCAGTGACTCAGTGCGAGGCAGCTGTGGACCGGTTCTTGTGCACGATGTCTCAACAGCAGTCAGGGCTCGCTTCAACCCACGGTTGTCAACATCCAGACGTTAATCAGCAAGGAACATTTCTTGTCCTAGTTCACCAACATAAGACGTCATACAAAATCCTAATTAGCGTTGGGTAGAATGTATCTACTCGATGTGCTCTGCCTTGTAACTGAACACAAAATTGTAAAAAAATGCATTTTAAATGTGCTCTTAAAATTACCTCCTTGCTATGAAACAATTCAGACTTTACATATTTCATTTATCCATCTCTCCACGAAACAAAGGAATGTTTTAAACTATAACCATCATGGCCTTCTGGGAGTGCATCATTGATTCAGTGCAAGCCACCTATGGACCCTTATTGGTGGACAGCGTCTCAACAGCAGCCGGGCTCGCTTCAACCCACGGTTATGAACCTCCAGACGTGAATCAACAAGGAACATTTCTCGTCCTAGTTTGACAAAGTCTCTGTCATCACGTAATACAAAATTATAATTCGTGTTGTAGAGAATGTATCTCCTCTACGTGTAGCGTTTAAGCGGTACGCCTTGTAACTGACGGATGATCCGAGCGTGCTCCCTATTGCATGCTCCCTACTCCAGAGGCAGATACTTCCTTGAAACACAAAAGTACCCTTGACCTGTACCACAAGAATAACGGGTCTCACCTGAGTAATCTCTACAGGCTACTTACAAACACAAACACACACTTTGTCCCAACATCGCTTATTCGATGTTTGACCCTCAGACAAAATGTTCAATGTATGCGCACAATCAGAAAAGTATTCATTCTAAACTACTGACAGGCATATTGACATTGAATAACTGCAGTGAAACTTACTGCATCGGTAAAGTCATGGAAAAAGAAATTAAATAACAGAATACGACATTTCGATTGGAACACAAGCAACCATCATCAGGTGCAACAAGTGAATGAGAAAACATAGTGAACTTAGAAATATAATGCAACACAACACAGAGTCAGCCAACACAACAGTCAACACCCTACCTGGTTGATTACGTTCTTCCAAAATTGAACAATTTAGTTTAGATAACATCTTATTAACAAGGAGCTATTTAAAGAATGCACCCTCTACTGAACAGTGGATGTGAAACATACAATTGTGTCATTCAAAACGAGTAGGCCATTGCATGTTGGCGTCTGGGTCAAAATGTAGCAAATTCTAAACATTACCTACAAACTCCACAAATGAGATGCCACATCAACCATCGCCCCCTACTGACAGGCTCTTGTCCACACGCAGGCCGGTGCAGGGCCACCACCTTGTGCCACACAGGGGCAGCTGCCACTTGGGGATGTTTCGAGTGTTTGAGAAGAGATACGATGCAAAACTCAGAGTTGCCGAGGCGATTAAGCAAGCACCATGTAAATGCAATTATGAGAACAGAGTGAATGCTTGGGAGCTTATTGGCTCTCGCTCCTGGTTAGAGATCTACCCAACACACAGGGCCACAAAGACTGGCCGCTCTTACCCTGCAGGTTGAACCTAGGAACTGAGTGTTCAACTTCACATTCTTGTCATTAAAGGCCTGTGACAAAGGTCCATCTATTGGAGCGACATCGTCTCAGGCTTACACATCTACCGGGTCTCCATTTGACTTTGTATTGTCTCGGAGGAAATCCACCCACACCTCCACCTCCACAAAATGCTGGGAGTTGCCTCGCTCTGCCTCACAGTCAGAATTCTCCTCCTGCTTCACGTTGCCTCCATCGATGTGAAGGTCCCATTTTGGAGTTGAATCTTCATCTTCACATTTTACCTTCACTTCTTCGCTCTTCACCATCACCTCTTCATATTCCACCATCACCTCTTCATATTCCACCTCGATACCTTTCAAAGTGTCCAAGCTGGGAATTTCTTCTGGTTCTTGTTTCATGAGGGATGGGCTCATTGCAGCACTTTGACTTTCACAAGCTGATTTCAGACTCCACTCCTGGTGGATCTTGTGATGCTTGTATGTTCTCTGGTGTACTTGAAGATTTGATGAATGTGCAAACGCCTTCCCGCACAGAATGCACTTGAAGGGTTTCTCTCCCGTGTGTGTTCTCTGGTGTGCTTGAAGATGATTACTGATTGTGCAAACGCCTTCCCACACACAGTGCACTTGAAGGGTTTCTCTCCTGTGTGTGTTCTCTGGTGTGTTATAAGAGAAGATGACAGTGCAAACGCCTTCCCACACACAGTGCACTTGAAGGGTTTCTCTCCCGTGTGGATTATCTCGTGTCTTTGAAGATGTGGTGACTGTGTAAACGCCTTCCCGCACAGAATGCACTTGAAGGGTTTCTCTCCCGTGTGTGTTCTCTGGTGTATGATCAGAGAAGATGACTGTGAAAATGCCTTCCCACACACACTGCACCTGAAGGGTTTCTCTCCCGTGTGTGTTCTCTGGTGTTTTTTAAGAGAAGATGACTGTGAAAATGCCTTCCCACACACACTGCACTTGAAGGGTTTCTCTCCCGTGTGTGTTCTCTGGTGTTTTTTAAGAGAAGATGACTTTGAAAATGCCTTCCCACACACACTGCACTTGAAGGGTTTCTCTCCCGTGTGTGTTCTCTGGTGTCGTTTAAGAGCAGATGGCCATGCAAAGGCCTTCCCACACACACTGCACTTGAAGGGTTTCTCTCCTGTGTGTGTTCTCTGGTGCTGTGTCAAATTTCCAGTGCGATCCATGCTGTATCCACGCTGGTCGCATTGTTGCCTTGCTGTACCGAGCTGTGCTGAGCGCCTTTGCTCCATCAGACCAATTCTGCAGAGGAAGCGTCAGAGGAAGCGTCAGCTACAGACAGAAAAAAAGAATATCCACACCATCTACATGTCAGTATCGAGGCACAGATGAATGCAAAAACACAGTCACACGTGACTTACACGTCTATACTTATTCATATATTCATGATGTAGTGAAAAAGTTTCCCAAATTCATCACACAGGCTGTTATTGCACACAATGAGAGGGCAAATGGTCATAAATATGCCTGGAAGCCCTCGTATCTCCGTGGTGAGATGTTAACTACCTTGCCTGGTATACAGGAGGTCGTGGGTTCGATCCCGACCCTGACGCCTGCTGCTGCTGTATATTTGGAGTTTGCGTGTCTCTCTCTCTCCGTGGTGAGATGTTAACTACCTCGCCTGGTATACAGGAAGTCGTGGGTTCGATCCCGACCCTGACGCCTGCTGCTGCTGCTGTATATTTGGAGTTTGCGTGTCTCTCTCTCCGTGGTCGCGTGGATTTTCCTCCGAATCTCCCGGGTTTCCCCTCCACATTTAGAGTCAACATCAGCACGCGTGCAGCGTCTTTGACCGATACACATTTCCACACGTATTCTTGGTTCTTTCGGTAAAGTCACGTAGATAGACAATAACAACAGATAATAACATCAAATAAATGCCACTTGTGTTGCGATCGAAACGTCGTGGTTGTTATTTATTTATTTACAATTTTGTTTACTTTTATTCATTTTATTATCTGTTATTTTTAATAAATTTGCTATCTCCGTGACTTCACCGAAAGAACCAAGAATATGAATTGCTGCAGTTACTAAAGTTTTAAGTCAAAACATTGACACACGCGTTGACAAAACCCACCTTGTGTCGTGGGCAGGTAGCTTCTGTAAACAAGAGCGGTACAGCAGCTCAGGCGGGCTTGGGCTGGTAAAAAAGCGAAAAAAAACTGCGTTAATATCTACAATAAACCAAAGTGACAAAGTAGCGAGCCGCGTGAAGACAAATTAAACTTAAGGGAGGGAATTAAAGCAAACGCGACCAGGCGAGGGCAGGAGGCAAGGCCCCGCGTGTCTAGGCCCCGCGTTGTAAAGTTCCAACTTGGACATCGATTCACAAGCTGCTGCTGCTCTAGTGACATCCCTACGAGAGAGAGAGCGAGGCTCTAGCTTGGTAAACAACAACAACCACAACAACAACCACAACAACAACAACCACAACAACAACCACCACAACCACCACGACGATGAGAATTTCTCACCTCGGATTGCAGTTCACGCGCGGACCTCCAGCTTCCTGTTAGCTCGTGACGTCACGCGGCAGCAGATGACGTCACGCGGCTGCAGATGACGTGACGTCACGCGGCAGCAGATGACATGACGTCACGCGGCAGCAGATGACATGACGTCACTTCTGGGGTACAAGACCCTCCCTCCAACAATGAGAGGCTACCCTAACTGAATAAATTAATAAATTATGTTGATGTATGCGATCATCAACATTATCAATAAACATCATTTACACCATCATATACAACAACATCATCAGCATCATCATCAACAACAACAACATCATCAGCAGCATCAACAACAACAACATCATCAGCAACATCATTAAAACATCATCTACACCATCATCAGCAACATCATCACCACCCCTAGCATCAGCAGAAATATCATCAACATCAGCAACAGCATCAACATCATCAGCATCAACAGCATCAACAACAACAAACATCATCAGCATCAAAAACAACATCATCAGCACCAACAACAACAACATCAGCATCAACAACAACAAACATCATCAGCAGCATCAACAACAACAACATCATCAGCATCAACAACAACAAACATCATCAGCAGCATCAACAACAACAACATCATCAGCATCAACAACAACATCATCAGCAACATCAACAACAACAACATCAGCATCAACAACAACAACATCATCAGCATCAACAACAACAAACATCATCAGCAGCATCAACAACAACATCATCAGCAGCATCAACAACATCATCAGCAACATCAACAACAACAACAACAACATCAGCATCAACAACAACAACATCAGCAGCATCAACAACAACATCAGCATCAACAACAACATCATCAGCAGCATCAACAGCATCAACAACATCAGCATCAACAACAACATCATCAGCATCAACAACAACAACATCATCAGCATCATCATCAGCAGCATCAACAACAACATCAGCAACATCGTCACCATCTAGAACAGAGGGGAGGGAAGACTGCGGCCTAGTCGGCCTCGGGCCATCCCGAGTTTTCCTAGCGGACCCGCCGGGCCCGAAGCGCCTCCCCCGGCAGGAGTCGGGATCGAATAACGGGTCCGCCGGGCGTGGTGAACACACACAGTGTACACACACAGTGTACACACACACACAGTGTACACACACATTGTACACACGCACACAGTGTACACACACACAGTGTACACACACACAGTGATAGTGTACACACACACGCACACAGTGTACACACACACAGTGTACACACACAGTACACACACACAGTGTACACACACATTGTACACACACAGTGTACACACACACACAGAGTACACACACAGTGTACACACACACACATTGTACACACACACATTGTACACACACAGTGTACACACACACAGTGTACACACAGACACACAGTGTACACACACACAGACACACACACAGAGTGTACACACACACACACAGTGCACACACAGACACACATACCCAGTGTACACACAGACACACATACCCAGTGTACACACAGACACACAGTGTACACACACACAGAGTGTACACACACACACACAGTGCACACACAGACACACAGTGTACACACACACAGACACACATACACAGTGTACACACACACAGTGGACACACACACACAGACACACACAGTGTGTACACACAGACAGTGTACACACATACACACAGGTACACACACACAGAGTGTACACACACACACAGTGTACACACAGACACACAGTGTACACACACACAGTGGACACACACACACAGACACACACAGTGTGTACACACACACAGACACACACAGTGTACACACAGACACACAGTGTACACACACACAGTGTACACACACACACAGTGTACACACACAGTGTACACACACAGAGTGTACACACACACAGTGTACACACACACACAGTGTACACACACAGTGTACACACACAGAGTGTACACACACACAGTGTACACACACACACAGTGTACACACACAGTGTACACACACACAGTGTACACACACACACAGTGTACACACACAGTGTACACACACACACAGACAAACACACACAGACACACACACAGACACACAGTGTGTACACACACACAGTGTACACACAGACACACAGTGTACACACACACAGAGTGTACACACACACACACAGTGCACACACAGACACACAGTGTACACACAGACACACATACACAGTGTACTCACAGACACTCAGTGTACACACACACAGTGGACACACACACACAGACACACACAGTGTGTACACACAGACAGTGTGTACACACACACACAGTGTACACACAGACACATTGTGTACACACACAGACACTCCAACACACAACCGGTTAGTGCTGCTCCAGTGACAGATTGGCACGGTATGTCACGTGATAAACCTTGCGAATTGGCTGTCGGCTGATGGCCGGTTTAACGACACGCAAACATTCAAACTTAATTTGGAGTTGGAGTTTGTGTCTCTCTCTCATCATCACGGTGGCTAGGAGATGTTAACTACCTCGCCTGGTATACAGGAGGTCATGGGTTTGATCTCGATCCTGAAGATTCTTGCTGTATATTTGGAGTTTGTGTGTCTCTCTCATCATCATCACGGTAGCTAGGAGATGTTAACTCCCTCGCCTGGTATACAGGAGGTCGTGGGTTCGATCCCGGCCCTGGCGACGCCAACTGCTGTATATTTGGAGTCTGCGTGTCTCTCTCTCTCTCATCATCATCAGTGAGTGGGTGAGGTGAGTGGGTGGGTGAGTGTGTGAGCGAGTGGGTGTGCGGGTGAGTGGGTGGGTGAGTGTGTGAGCGAGTGGGTGTGCGGGTGAGTGGGTGGGTGAGTGGGTGGGTGAGTGTGTGAGCGAGTGGGTGTGCGGGTGAGTGGGTGAGTGTGTGAGCGAGTGGGTGTGTGAGGTGCGTGGATGGGTCAGTGAGTGGATGAGTGAGGAGGGGTACCAGGTCGTCTACTGGGGGTGAGGGGTCATTATACAGGGCGGTTCAAAGGTCAAGACACAGTTTCTTGGGTTTCTATTTTATTGTGATTTTCCGAGTTTACAAAGGTAGCTCTCTCTCCGTCCGTCTCTCTCTCTCTTCCTCTCTCCACTGCTGGGCCTGTAGGCTTGGCCCGAGCGAGTTCCCGCCTTTTCACGAGTTGATTCCGCCCCCCGCCGTGGCTTTGTCGGCACGAGGCTTCTGCGCCGGTGAGTGTCAAGGGCTCCAACGGGCCCCAAACCGCTGCCCCGTCGTCATCGCCGCCGTGGACAAAGCGCCGGTGCTCGACATCATGAGCTGCGTGGAGAGGGACCTTCTGGACCTCGTGTTGCGCACGGGCTACAACATCGTCCAGGAGAACGGACAGAGGAAGCTGGGACCGCCGCCCGACTGGCAGGGCCCCCCTCCCGCCCGCGGCTGCGAGGTGTTCGTGGCGAGGATCCCGCGCGACCTGTACGAGGACGAGCTGCTTCCCGTGCTGGAGGCGGTGGGGAAGCTGTACCAGCTGCGCCTCATGATGACGTACCAAGAAGAGAACCGCGGCTACGCGTTCGCCACCTTCGCGACGCGCTCGCAAGCCTTGAACGCCGTCAAGAGACTCCACGACTTGGAGATCCGCCCGGGGCAACGGATAGCGGTTTGCGTGAGCGTCGACAATCGCCGCCTCTTCTTGGCGAGGCTGCCGAAGGACAAGACGCGGGCCGAGGTGATGGCTGCGATGAGCGACGTCACGGAGGGCGTCGTGGACGTCCAGATGCGCTTCTGTCGCTACGACAGGAGCCTCAGCCGAGGCTACGCGTTCGTCGAATACGAGAGCCACCGCGCGGCCTGCATGGCCCGCAGGGTGCTGCTGCCGTACTCTTTCCGGCTGTGGGGCCGGGACATCCACGTGGACTGGGCCATCCCGCAGCGAGAGCCGGGGGCGGCGGCCGCTGCTGCTGCTGCCGCGGCGGTGGCAACGGAAGACGACGAGGAAGGGGGGGAGGAGGTGGAGGAGGAGGAGGTGGAGGAGGAGGTGGAGGTGGGGGAGGAGGTGGAGGTGGGGGAGGAGGTGGAGGAGGAGGTGGGGGAGGAGGAGGTGGGGGAGGAGGAGGCAATGGAAGACGAGGAGGCGGTGGCGGCGGTCCCAGGCCTACCGCCGCCGGAGTGCGCCGTCTCCGACAAGGCCCCGCACAACCTGTTTGTGGGCTGGGCGGCGCACACGCTGCTCTGGCGGGCACCTCACCACCCGCGGCCCACGCCAATCGGTCTGGACGAGCTGCCGGAGACGGCCGTCTTGTCGTGGGAGACGCGTCTGCAGGCGCTGCTACGGAGCGCCGGCGTGGGCCACGCGACCTTCGAACTGCACGCTCACTCGGAGCCCGGCAGGCCCATGGGCCTCGTGTACAAGGTCTCCGTTCCCGGGATGATGCGGGAAGGCAGCGGCTTCTTCCCCGCGGTGCTGAGCTCCAGCGTGGAGGGAGCTCGCGAAGTGGCCAGCGGCCTTCTCTACGAAATCCTCGGCGACGCCAACCCCCTGAGGGTGGGCCCGGTCCCCGCCGCCACGCTGCCTCCCGGCTGCCCCGTCCGGAACCTCCCGGCGTATCCCGGCGACTTCCCCGCGCCCCGGCAGCCGGTCGCCGCGCGCCTGCCGACGAGCGGCACGTACCCGTAGTGCCGCGTGGCCGTCGCGGCGGCGTTCGTCAGGCCGCGGACGGCATCCCACCGCTCGGCGTTCGCTCTGCAGCTCACGTCCGCTCTGCAGTGTTCACCGTCAAACCGCAAGTTGCCCGCCCGCTCACTCGACGTGCTCACGTTGATCGGTTGTTGCCTCTGTGGCCGTACCCGTGAATCCCTTCCCAGGCCAGCGGGCGTGACCCCGTGACCTCGCCAGGCGTGACCCCGTGACGTCACCAGGTGTGACCCCGTGACCTCGCCAGGCGTGACCCTGTGACGTCGCCAGGCGTGACCCCGTGACCTCACCAGGAATGACCCCGTGACATCACCAGGCGTGACCCTGTGACGTCACCAGGTGTGACCCCGTGACCCCGCCAGGCGTGACCCTGTCATTACACTTTAATGAAAACCGACAACTGAATCCGTAAAAAAAAAATGATTTCAGGTGTTTGACGCGTCAACGCCATTTCGTTTTGGAAATGTCGGGGAGAAAAAAATATTTTGTTCACATCGCATTTTGATTCTTTATCAAATAGAAAAACCCACTCACCCACCCACACACTCGCTCACCCACTCACACATCCACACACTCGCTCACCCACTCACACACCCACACACTCGCTCACCCACTCACACACCCACACACTCGCTCACCCACTCACACACCCACTAACCCACCGACCCACACACTCGCTCACCCACTCACACACCCACTCACTCGCTCACCCACTCACCCACCCACACACTCGCTCACCCACTCACCTCACACACTCACCTCACCCACTCACCTCACACACCCACTCGCTCACTCACCTGTTCACACACACACTCACCCACTCACCTGTTCACACACTCACCCACTCACGTAGCGACTTTGCTACACACGGAGATGTCCGTGCACCACCTCGTTTGCACAGCCTCTATCCCTGTGCCACGTGTAGTTCGTGCACACACAGCTGTTAAAGAGTTTGATGTTTTATCGATTTCCAATTTACGTGTGTTTTTCCCCGTAATGGTTTTTTGTTAATGTTTTAGCGGAAATAAAGTCCTGAAAAGTCTCTTCCTCTCTCTTTCGACTCTCTCGGCCGAGTATCTGCCACTGATGGTTGTGAGTGTCGCATGCTTGGGACCCGTCTTCCCCTCCTCTGCAGATTTAATTTGATGTGCTGATTCCGTTTAGAACAGGTCCCTGCGGGATGGGCTGGTAGGAACGAACAAATGAATGGCTATAATAAAATGAAATGGCGGGGGTACGATACGAAGGGAGAGTTTGAGGCCTAGTTCTAGGCTTTAGGCCTAGCTGTAGGCTTTAGGCCGCTGTGAGTTAATTTGTAATTTAAAAGTTTTCATTAAAAGCTATCTCAGGGAATTATAAGGGAATGTTACACTTGTTTAGCCAGGAAAGCCTCACTGAGTCTAAAGGTTTTTGTAGGGTCCTGCCAAGTGTTTGCAGTAGGATAGTTCTGTCATGATTATTTATTCAGAAACCCGCAAACCGATCGCTCGAGTGCTTATGCAATTCAACTCGTGAAACAATTAATCCGGAATCTGCCGTAAGATGTTAGTAGTGAAGCAAGGTTGATCCTGGACAGTGCTTGGACCTCAGATTTTATTTCAAGTGTGCGTGCAACTGATGGTTCTGCTTTGCAGACTAAGTTAAACATATATTTTTTGCATGTGACATGTTCTATTAGCCTTGTATATGTTGTTGCTAGCTGTACCAGGGTTGATGCACGACCTCGCCATTCGGAAACTTGACCATGTAAAGATGTTTTGGATTCATTTGTTCGTGTTTTTTTTGCTGTAATCAGGTTTTTTAAACCAAGTCCCCATCGAAAATGAGCATTTATTGCACGATTGGTTTTACCTATGCCGAAATAAAACCTAAGCCTAGATCAGACAGCACAATGCATACCAGGTGTGTAGGCTGCTGTGGGGGCTACATTGTCAGAAGGGGGTCATTGCAGACAATACAATTGTTATACTGTACTATGCTCAAACGCATATGCTTCTCGCCTTCACCAAACCTGCACTGACCAGGGTGGTGAAGTGATGGGCACCAGCCCGCACTGACCAGCGTGAAGTAAAATAACCTTCACGAGCCGCAACCGCGTGGCGAGTGAGGCTCTCGTTCATCGCTTGAATGACGAAGGGTTGTAGAGATGCACAACTCGTACAGGACAAGTGCTTATCTCCAGTTTACAGCTCTGAGCCACCGTCTGAATGTTCACGTTCATATGCAGGAGAGCGAGACATTCCGGGGTCAATGATGAAAATTGGATTACACCGTGTGCGTTGAACTTCTGTCACGCCGTACGTAGCCAACAGTGCTCATCGGGGGTGCGGGGGAAGGACAGCTCTGCACAATAAGCAGTTCTGAAGAAAATAGTTTTCGATTTAGATTTAAAAGTGTAATGTCTCAGGGTTACGCGTGAATATCTACATAACACCTGCACCGCCAAACCCAACGTTAACTAATTATGACTTGTAATATTGGTCGTGGAAGCTTCGTTATAACATTCTATTGCTGTTGTTGATATTGTTGTTAGGCCAGAGAAATTAAACAGGCTTTCCCGGGAGGTTATACAAACTGAACAGATAGTCAACACTGACAATCTGCCCATCGTTGCCTCTCCCCACTCTAACCTACGCTTGCTGGGGTTTTGGAGGGAGGTGGGCGTGGCTACGCTTGCTGGGGAGACAAAGGCGGCCGGGCGTGGTGCTGGCCACCCACCCCCTCGAGTGCCGTCCCACCCTTAATAGGTGCTCGCTAACAGCACTTGCCCCTAGTCTGTGCAGGCTACACGGGGGATCTTTGTGTTAGGTGCTCGCTAACAGCACTTGCCCCTACAGTCTGTGCAGGCTACACGGGGGATCTTTGTGTTAGGTGCTCGCTAACAGCACTTGCCCCTACAGTCTGTGCAGGCTACACGGGGGATCTTTGTGTTAGGTGCTCGCTAACAGCACTTGCCCCTAGTCTGTGCAGGCTACACGGGGGATCTTTGTCTTAGGTGCTCGCTAACAGCACTTGCCCCTACAGTCTGTTGCCGCCCTATCGCCGGAGCCACTCCACGTCTGCAGATGTGGCTCATGTGAGGCAGAGACTGCAAGCAGCTGGTCCGTTGTCGACAGGTGCAGTCACAGGAGCGGCGTGGTCCCAGCTGCAGACTCACGCCTTGATGGATCTCGGGAGGGAAGATGAGCTGCTGGATGTTGGTGGCAGCAATGGAAGCCGGGACAGCAACCTTGACATTGCCGCAGGTAGCACAAGTTATACTGGTGGGAACCTCCTGGTTACACCAGCCCACAGGGGATTATTGTGTCCGTCCGTCCGTCGTGAAGGGAGGGGCTGGGTGGGGGGGGGAAGGTGGGGAAGGGCTGGGTGGGGAGGGGCTGGGTGGGGAGGGTGGGGAGGGGCTGGGTGGGGAGGGGCTGGTCACCCCGTGATGCCCTTATAAAACTCAACGTTTAACCTACTCACGCCGGCTTGTGCCCTCCCTCACAGTCGGGCATATTTGCGGAATACACCACGCCGCCGTTGCCCCTGCAGGCCATTGACCGAGCAACCCAATGTTCCTAGCAGCTCCCTCCGCAGGAATGTGTTTCTGTTCATTTCCCATCACAACAACGGCAACAAGGAAATAACCTAAGAGTTAAATATTACCGCGTGATGGAATAAATTATCCTTCACTTGTTGCACTAAGTGGAGAGGAATTTACTGTTGCGTTGCACAATTCGTTGAACAAATTGTGATAGCCTTGTGACCTTTACCACTGACACATCGCCCCAAACAAGACGTACATTTTGATCTTGTTCAAGGGTTATTAAAGGCCCGAACATTACAACTCTGTGTGCGGTTTTTTGGTTAGATTCATTTGGCAAGGGACACTAGTTGGCGTTCCCTCTGCTCCACTCGCTTGCCACTTTGTCCTGCCACACTCACCCAGTGTGTCACAGTGCCAGTAGTCTGCCATCACGAACCAGAGGAGATGAATGGCGAACATTTAACAGAAAAATGGAACATTTGTGCCGGTCTTTGGAAACAGTTTTAAACAATCCAGGACGGTTTGCTTTCGTGGAAACATTCCAACCGAGATTGTATTTGTTTGGGATGTCCCAGCGGCAGTCGAGGTTTTTGGCAATGATCTGCAGGGATGGTGCGTTTCCGTTCCTAGCCGCGAGGGCAGATCCTCGTTACTGCGCCGTCCGTGAGCGTTGGTTCACGTTCCGAGCGGTGAGGAAGTCCGCTTATCTTGCTTGAGTTGTTGAGTTGCGTCGGCAATAAACCCAAAGGGCAACCTGACCCGGTAAATACAGTAAACCATCTAGTCAACCGCTGTAGTCTTCGTTCCTGCAGTGAAGGAATAACAAAGCTACACCAACTCTCTCCCGAAGCCCTCTTGTGGCGAGCAGACCTCGACGTTTTCATTTATCTCCTGAACATATTGCCAGAATTGGAGTAAATTGTGATATGGTGCCACCTAGTGGCGATACAGCTCAGGGGAGTCTTTTAAGTAAACAGGCGGCAAAGCCGAGTGAGAGATTCATGTTCATCATCATCGTCAACCAAAATTAAATCCAATGCTGGATGGAGGCCTCTCCAAGCTGTCATCATCACATTTTCTTGCAATGCAACAATTCACGGAGCACCTGCATACGAGCTGATTTCAGAGCTCTCCATCTTAGATCTTTAAAGGTGCATTTGAAATAGTTTTTATACTCCTGCTGTTGTGGAGCGACTCATGCAGCCAGCTTTGGCTCCAGGGTTTGGTGGAACGTGTTTTGTGTCGTTTATTGTGAAATTTCGGTCACTGTTCCTATGATCACTGTTACATTGCTTATGGCTTCATTTTGGTGATTTCAAAAGTTTTTTGGTTTGGCCATGTTTGTTTGTTGTAGTACAGTTAGAATGATGGCTTTAATCTAAGTTGTCTTGTGGTTGTTGTTTGACTGGCATCCCACTGGGATTTTTGCACAGCGTTGGTGTACAGTGCTTTTTTCTGGAAGACTTTGCAGTTTTTCCCTGGATTTTTAAATCCTTTATATTAAGTTCACTTGCTTGCGTGCTTGTGTGCTTGACCGTGCAAATCTTTCGGTCGTTTTTTAACCCACTTCCCGTGATCCAATCGAGCTGACATTTTGCACACAGACTCGTTATGCGTGACAATTAATTTTCGTGAAAAAATGTTTCCTAAATTTTACAGTTTAGGGAAAAAAAATTCAATATTTAATACCAATTGCTTAATGGTGGCAATCATCTGACCCATAGGTGGCAGCCATATCAAGCCAGAGGAAGAGAGGACTCTAGCCGCCCGTTTCATGATGACGCAAATGTTGACTAACCACATGGCATGAAATCCCTGCCCCCACGCTGTACACTGGAGACTATTTATAGAGCAGTTACATTGAAGCCGCCAGGTTCTTGAAAGTGGTAAAACGGGTCAACGCTAGTGCCCTCGGGAATATACGGGGCATGTCAAGAGGTGATCTTTCATTTTTAAATCCTTTATATTAACTTCGCTTGCTTGCTTGCTTACTCAAGAAAAACAGAAATGAATAATAAAATGAAACCGATGTGTGTGGTGTAAGCAATGTGGGATATCGATGTACACGGACATGAACAAGATCAGCAGACAAGACGTCTTTCATACTCTTTGGTTCTTTCAGTAAAGTCACGTAGGTAGAAAAAAAAAATCACGACGTTTCGATCGCAACACGAGCAGTCGTCCTCAGGCGAAAACATCCAGACATTGTCGTGGCAGAAGTCACGTGAGCTACAGCTGCGCATTGTTGTAATGCGGTGGGCTCACGCGACATTGATTTCTGTAAGACGAAGTTACTTTGAAAACCCACTGGCGACGCTCTTTAGTGTCAGTGTCGTGTCCTTGACTCACCACACGGGGACGTCTGGTTGAGGCGACGCGTTCATTGTAACAACTCTTTCGAATCGTCTTGGTTCTTTCGGTAAAGTCGTCACGTAGAAGGGAAGTAATAAAATAAAACATAATAAAATAATTCTCACGACGTTTCGGCCACAACGCAAGCAGCCGTCCTCAGGTGAAACCAGGTCTGTCGAGGCGCCGAAACGTCATGAGAATTATTTTATTTTATTTTTTTATTATTTCCCTTCTACGTGACTTTACCGAAAGAACCAAGAAGATGAATCCCTGCAGTCACGAAAGCTTTACATCGAAACTCTTTCGAACTCGGCTCCTCTAGCCACGACTCTAGCACGAAGGGGTACGGCCCCTTCCACCCGACAGCCCACGGGAGTGACAGCCCCTTCTACCGCAGCAGCAGCAGCAGCAGCCTGCACACTCCGGGCTCTGCTACTCACGGGTCCCTGAGCCCGGCGGCGTTCAGGGAAGACGGGACGAGCCGTCCCAGCCAGGGTACAGGAGCTCACCTCGGGTCCGCTACAACGCGGCTCTGGCTAGAGCCTCGTTGAGGGTCCCCGGGTGCCGCTCCAGTCTTCAGGTCTTGGGATGTCCTCAGGCTTGAGCTGGTGAACACCGCCCGGCCCGTCCAGAGGGCCGTACTTTTATCCCCACGTCGGGGTCGCCCCTCCCCTCCTGACCCCTCCCCCCTCCCAGAACCTTCTGGAAGGTCTTATCTTAAGGGGCCTTAGGGACGGGTGGGGGGTCAGGGGTGTTAGTCTCGGGTCACGGTGGGGGGCCGGGGGTTTAACCTTTGGTCGACCCCTACGCACCTCGCTCTCTCTCTCGGCTGCCCCCTGTTGACCCGTGCACGTGGTGGCAGGTCAGCTGACAGCGCCTTGTTATGGCGCTTACGCACAACTTCGTGACGAACGCTACACGTTCCGTCGCTTTCATGCAGGGGGCGCTGCAAACCTACGCGCCCCCTGCATGAACGACGGAGGCACAGGGACAGACGGTCGATCGCGTTGGAATCGATCTGCAGACGGCGGTCTTCTGGCACGGCCAGCAGTTCTGTGTCGCCTCATCTCAACCCCACGATCCCAACCAGGTGAAAGTCCGCATCGAACAGAACCCCGGCAAGGCCATCTACTTCACGACGAGAGAAAATTCACACGAAATGTCGTTTTCAATGAAGTCTTCCAGATGTAAAATAACAAGCTTTTAATGAAGAAATAGAATTATCAAATTCAAAACATAACACAATTCAAAGTTGTTTCATTTTAAAACTTCAAAACGGAGCATCGGGAGCTTGCGTGGATGTGTGGGGGCCGTTGGCCCCCGGGGTCCCTCCCGCCTCCATCCCCTATTCCGTTTACGTTACCCCACCTCCCTATTACCCGCTACGGTTTCGCCGGCATTCGAACGCGACGCCCCTACTATTACAGCCTCGCGCCGCGCTCCCACGCTGCGAGCATACGTGCACACATCATCATCAATCAAACGCCGTGCTCGCAGTATAGCCCTGTGCGGCACGTTACCAATGCGCATCCGTATCCGACACGTAACGAACGTATGCGCACTCCCACACACAGCTCTGCGCGGCACTCACTCAACACTGACCGCTCGCGTTAGGATCGCGCACCTGTATTATACACGTCGTGAACGTGCGCGCACACACATACAGCTCCACACGCGATACCCACTCTTGCGCCGCTCTGCGCAGCGCTCGCCGCCTGCTGGCCGCTTACGTTATGAGCGCGCACCTGGGGTACGCCGATTACGCACGCCGAGAGCTTACGCATACACCGTACCACACGCGTTCACACTTATAACACGAGATCACACGAGGCCACGATCAGCTATTAATGATTTATTATCCGCTACCTGGAACTAGATGTTAAATCAGTGAGTCGACGAGGCTGGCCTACGCTGATACCTCTATACCTATTCCCGATTTATCTGCTATGATTCTAATTCACCTTCTTACTCACTGTTAAGTGTCCACGGCGGTCCGCTGATCCTTGTGCTAACCGCGTGCCTCGGTGCGTCACACGGACGTCCGGGTCGCTGGCTGGAGCTGCGTCTGGTCGCCTGGCGCTGGAGTAAGAGAGCGATTTCCCCTCTGCGCCCCTCTATTTATCCTCCCTACCTCAAAGGGGATGCTGCGCTGAACAATGGGCTCGTGCACCTCGAGCCCGCGCACGGCGGTTCCGGGCGCTTTTGATCTGCTAATCAGTGAGCTGCGTTGGCGGCGTACATCCTAATTACTCCCTTACCCTTCCTAACAATGGGGCCTGCGCGCTCAAGCGTAATTATCCCAACCCTCCATGACTATGCGCAACAGCTCCTGCGGTCCCGCTATTCATGCTGTCCCGTCCCTCCCCTGCTTGCCCCGTCGACCCGTGGGGGTGTGTGTGGGGGGAAATGCGCCTCAACCGCGGTGGCCAAATGCCCCATGCCGCGACCACACCATATTAAGGCTGGTCGCAGCGCCGCGGTGCCACGTAGCACGGGGGAGGTCATCCAATTCCCTGATCGCCGGAAACCGTGAGAGTTAACCCCGATAAGGGTTTCTCGGATAAAAACCGGTCGGCCAGGTAACCTCCCCTTCCAGCTCTATGGGTGGGGGAAAATGCGTGCGGGTGTGTTCATGTGAGGTGAGGTGAGGTGAGGGGGACGCGGGGTTGGCTCCGTTGCTTGGTGGTGGCGAGGTCGGGGATTTGGGCGCCTGCCGAACGGCTTCGTGGCGGCGGCATCACAGTTGTGTGAGTTGGTAGGTGAGTGGGTGGGTGAGTGAGTGAGTGGGTTTGCTGAGGTGGGTGGGTGGGTGAGTGAGTGGGTGAGTGAGTGAGTGGGTGGGTGGTTGTGTGAGTGTGTGAGTGGTCGGGTGAGTGGTTGGGTGAGTGAGTGAGAGTATGAGTGAGTGGGTCAATGGAGTGGGTGAGTGGTTGTGTGAGTTGGTAGGTGAGTGGGTGGGTGAGTGAGTGAGTGGGTTTGCTGAGGTGGGTGGGTGAGTGAGTGAGTGGGTAAATGGAGTGGGTGAGTGAGTGGGTGAGTGGTTGTGTGAGTTGGTATGTGAGTGAGTGGGTGAGTGGTTGGGTGAGTGAGTGAGAGTATGAGTGAGTGGGTGGGTCAATGGAGTTGGTGAGTGGTTGTGTGAGTTGGTAGGTGAGTGGGTGGGTGAGTGAGTGAGTGGATTTGCTGTAGTGGGTGAGTGAGTGAGTGGGTGAGTGAGTGGGTGAGTGAGTGGGTGGCTGTGTGAGTGGGTGAGTGGTTGGGTGAGTGGTTGGGTGAGTGAGTGAGAGTATGAGTGAATGGGTGGGTCAATGGAGTGGGTGAGTGGTTGTGTGAGTTGGTAGGTGAGTGGGTGGGTGAGTGAGTGGGTGGGTGAGTGAGTGGGTGAGTGAGTGGGTGGGTGGTTGTGTGAGTGGATGAGTGGGTGAGTGCTTGGGTGAGTGAGTGAGAGTATGAGTAAGTGGGTGGGTCAATGGAGTGGGTGAGTGGGTGGGTGAGTTGGTAGGTGAGCAAATGCAGGTTGGTGGGCAGATCGTGGGATCTGTAGGCGGGTGGGCAATGACGTCATCGCACTGTCCACACCCACGTGCTCACTACTACACTTGTCCAATACGTAAATTGGGGCTTTTGCAATCTTTGTGTGACGTCACACACACCACGCACTCACCCACAACAACACCACCACCCCCCCACCACCATCACCACCCCCCCACCACCCCCCCCCACCACCACCCACACCACCCACACCACCACCACCCCCCCCACCACCACCACTACCCCCCACCACCACCACCCACACCATCACCATCACCACCACCACCACCCACACCACCATCACCACCCCCCCACCACCACCATCACCACCACCTCCACGACACGTGATTGCCAGAGAAGGAGCCAACAACAACGATGATGACGCGTTAAGTGCCACGCACAGGCCACGCCCACAGCTGAGGCTCAGCCAATCAGCCGCTCAGCCGCTCAGCCAATGAAGGTGATTGGTGGACACCCGCACGCAGCTGGGCGACAGCATTTAAATACTCACGTCACCCTCCAGCACGTGGCGGTGGAGGCGGCGATGGCGAAGGTGGACAGGCCGGAGGAGGATCTGGGTGCATCTGCTGTAAGGCCACTCACTGGGTGCGACACTAGGAGCCGCTGTTCGGGTTGTGGTCGCGTTCTCTCCTGTTTTCTCCTGTTCTCTTTTTGGCTGTTCTAGGCAGAGGGCCTGCCCATGATTGAGAAATGAATAACAAATTTAAATAGGTGGTGGAGGAGGAGACGGTGGTGGAGGTGGAGGAGGTGGTGGAGACGGAGGAGGTGGTGGAGGAGGTAGTGGTGGTGGAGACGGAGGAGGTGGTGGAGACGGAGGTGGTGGTGGAGACGGAGGAGGTGGTGGAGGAGGAGGAGGTGGTGGAGGAGGAGGTGGTGGTGGAGGAGGAGGTGGTGGTGGAGACGGAGGTGGTGGTGGAGACGGAGGAGGTGGTGGAGGAGGAGGTGGTGGAGGAGGAGGTGGTGGTGGAGGAGGAGGTGGTGGTGGTGGAGGAGGTGGTGGTGGAGACGGAGGAGGTGGTGGAGGAGGAGGAGGTGGTGGAGACGGAGGTGGTGGTGGAGGAGGAGGTGGTGGAGACGGAGGAGGTGGTGGAGACGGAGGAGGTGGTGGTGGAGGAGGTGGCGGAGATTGTGGAGGAGAAGGTGGTGGAGGAGGAGGTGGAGGAGGTGGTGGCGCAGAGTTTAGAATCTCCACTGGACGTGAGTAGACAACCGCCTGCACGATGATGACGATGATGATGCTGATGGTGCTTTTCGCGGCTTTTTGTTGCTGCATGATGATGGACAATGAAAACAGGACCCTGCGGGGTGGGCTGGTAGGAACGAATAACCAAAGAATATAAACATAATGTATTATTACACTTGTTTAGCCAGGAAAGCCCCACTGAGTCTAAAGGTTTTTGTAGGGTCCTGCCAAGTGTTTGCAGTAGGGGGCGATGTTGCTACACGGACGGACGGACGATATAATCTATTGTAGGCTGGTTCACTTCGTTCCTACCAGTATAAGTGAATGTATCACTTAGAACCCCTTTGCTCTCTCCCACTTCTGCTCCAGCTGCAACAGAAGCTGCTCCAGTTGAGTCTGAAGATTCTGCAGCCGGAGCTGCGGCGGCTGCAGTGGCAGTAGCTGCCGGCGTCGTGGTCGTCTCTGGGCACGTTCCATTTGTGTCACTTGCAAGTCTCCGGGAGATGTCTTTTGTTTGACGCGTGCTGAGTGAGCCCCGGGTCCTCCGATGCCACGACCCCCCCCCCCCTCCTCCTCCTCCTCGACCATTCACTCAATCTTCAAATCTCGGAGCCGGTGGGGTGGGGGGTGCGACGTGGTGTTGGGTGTTTTTGTACAAATTAAAAGTCTTGATTCGATCGCGTGATGAGAATAGGTTTCCTCTTTTTTCTGGCAACAAAACAGCTGCGTCGAGATGTGTGTGTCGGGACACCGAACTGAAACCTTGTCACGAGGAATCATCTCTTGCGCTAAGCACAATGCCTGCGGTCAGAATGCGAACAAGAAACGTTCTCTGAGAGGAGTGCACGATGGCGATATCCGGTAACAATGTGTTCATGCGGGGCGTGGTGGAGCATGGGCCACATTCAGGTGCGTGTGGAAGAGTAGGCCAAGCACCATCTTGAGCTCCCTCTCGGCGGAGGTCTTTCGGGCGGCAGCGGCGGCATAAGCGAGACATTGCAGTGCTGCACGTTTGACCTTTACCATCTGTCAATATCTTCTTGGTTCTTTCGGTAAAGTCATCACGTAGAAAGGGAAGTAATAAAATAATAAAAATAAAACATAATACAATAATTCTCACGACGTTTCGGCCACAACGCAAGCAGCCGTCCTCAGGTGGAGAACAGGGCCGTCGAGGCGACAGCGTCTGAATGTCACGCTCCAGGCTTGGAGCGACTATTTAAGCTGGGATGGAGGGGGAAGAGCGTCTTGACAAAATAATTTGCATATCAAGAGGAATTTAGCATATTTATAGGAAATGCAGATATGCGATTAGCACTACTTGTGAAATGCGTAGGAGGCTTGGCGAGGGGTTTAAAGTCATTATGCCCGTGCAGTATGCAGGATTAGCAGCATCAAAGGGAGGGAGTAAGGTCAGAATAAAGGGAAGGAATGTTAATAATATGGCAGCTGTGAGTGTGAACGAGCCCTCTGTGTGAAGAAAGTCTGACTCAGCAGCTGTGAGTGTGAACGAGCCCTCTGTGTGAAGAAAGCTGACTCAGCAGCTGTGAGTGTGAACGAGCCCTCTGTGTGAAGAAAGCCTGACTCAGCAGCTGTGAGTGTGAACGAGCCCTCTGTGTGAAGAAAGCCTGACTCAGCAGCTGTGAGTGTGAACGAGCCCTCTGTGTGAAGAAAGCTGACTCAGCAGCTGTGAGTGTGAACGAGCCCTCTGTGTGAAGAAAGCTGACTCAGCAGCTGTGAGTGTGAACGAGCCCTCTGTGTGAAGAAAGCTGACTCAGCTGCTGTGAGTGTGAACGAGCCCTCTGTGTGAAGAAAGTCTGACTCAGCTGCTGTGAGTGTGAACGAGCCCTCTGTGTGAAGAAAGTCTGACTCAGCAGCTGTGAGAGTGAACGAGCCCTCTGTGTGAAGAAAGCTGACTCAGCAGCTGTGAGTGTGAACGAGCCCTCTGTGTGAAGAAAGCCTGACTCAGCAGCTGTGAGTGTGAACGAGCCCTCTGTGTGAAGAAAGCCTGACTCAGCAGCTATGAGTGTGAACGAGCCCTCTGTGTGAAGAAAGCTGACTCAGCTGTGAGTGTGAACGAGCCCTCTGTGTGAAGAAAGCTGACTCAGCAGCTGTGAGTGTGAACGAGCCCTCTGTGTGAAGAAAGCTGACTCAGCAGCTGTGAGTGTGAACGAGCCCTCTGTGTGAAGAAAGCTGACTCAGCTGCTGTGAGTGTGAACGAGCCCTCTGTGTGAAGAAAGCTGACTCAGCAGCTGTGAGAGTGAACGAGCCCTCTGTGTGAAGAAAGCCTGACTCAGCAGCTGTGAGTGTGAACGAGCCCTCTGTGTGAAGAAAGCATGACTCAGCTGCTGTGAGTGTGAACGAGCCCTCTGTGTGAAGAAAGCTGACTCAGCAGCTGTGAGTGTGAACGAGTCCTCTGTGTGAAGAAAGCCTGACTCAGCAGCTGTGAGTGTGAACGAGCCCTCTGTGTGAAGAAAGCATGACTCAGCTGCTGCGAGTGTGAACGAGCCCTCTGTGTGAAGAAAGCTGACTCAGCAGCTGTGAGAGTGAACGAGCCCTCTGTGTGAAGAAAGCCTGACTCAGCAGCTGTGAGAGTGAACGAGCCCTCTGTGTGAAGAAAGCATGACTCAGCTGCTGTGAGTGTGAACGAGCCCTCTGTGTGAAGAAAGCTGACTCAGCAGCTGTGAGAGTGAACGAGCCCTCTGTGTGAAGAAAGCCTGACTCAGCAGCTGTGAGTGTGAACGAGCCCTCTGTGTGAAGAAAGCATGACTCAGCTGCTGTGAGTGTGGACGAGCCCTCTGTGTGAAGAAAGCTGACTCAGCAGCTGTAAGTGTGAACGAGTCCTCTGTGTGAAGAAAGCCTGACTCAGCAGCTGTGAGTGTGAACGAGCCCTCTGTGTGAAGAAAGCATGACTCAGCTGCTGTGAGTGTGAACGAGCCCTCTGTGTGAAGAAAGCTGACTCAGCAGCTGTGAGAGTGAACGAGCCCTCTGTGTGAAGAAAGCCTGACTCAGCAGCTGTGAGAGTGAACGAGCCCTCTGTGTGAAGAAAGCCTGACTCAGCAGCTGTGAGTGTGAACGAGCCCTCTGTGTGAAGAAAGCTGACTCAGCAGCTGTGAGTGTGAACGAGCCCTCTGTGTGAAGAAAGCTGACTCAGCAGCTGTGAGTGTGAACGAGCCCTCTGTGTGAAGAAAGCTGACTCAGCTGCTGTGAGTGTGAACGAGCCCTCTGTGTGAAGAAAGCTGACTCAGCAGCTGTGAGAGTGAACGAGCCCTCTGTGTGAAGAAAGCCTGACTCAGCAGCTGTGAGTGTGAACGAGCCCTCTGTGTGAAGAAAGCATGACTCAGCTGCTGTGAGTGTGAACGAGCCCTCTGTGTGAAGAAGCTGACTCAGCAGCTGTGAGTGTGAACGAGTCCTCTGTGTGAAGAAAGCCTGACTCAGCAGCTGTGAGTGTGAACGAGCCCTCTGTGTGAAGAAAGCATGACTCAGCTGCTGCGAGTGTGAACGAGCCCTCTGTGTGAAGAAGCTGACTCAGCAGCTGTGAGAGTGAACGAGCCCTCTGTGTGAAGAAAGCCTGACTCAGCAGCTGTGAGATGTGAACGAGCCCTCTGTGTGAAGAAGCATGACTCAGCGCTGTGAGTGTGAACGAGCCCTCTGTGTGAAGAAAGCTGACTCAGCAGCTGTGAGAGTGAACGAGCCCCTGTGTGAAGAAAGC
>NW_026891240.1:0-34220 GCF_015708825.2 Lethenteron reissneri | reverse complement strand
CGTAGGCGACCGCCAACACTGCGCGGGGGCGAAGGGCGCACGAGCCGGACTACGTTGGGACTCACGCGGGCTGAGATCCCGTTGTCGGTTGCCGAAGCGCTCGTTTGATTGCCGTGTACCCCGCGACTTTCCGTGAGATCAGCCGACCGCGTGGGTTTCACGGCGGTGACGTCATCTTGCTCGATTCAAGAGCGGAAGCAGGTGGATTGCTTCACTGTGCGGTAAGAGCTTGGATTGCGAGCATCATTCGCTCGTATATCAAAGCGAATTTCCCCGTGAGAAATCATGGGAATTCAGATGATTCGTTCCACAACCCAAAAATGCTGTATTTGTATAAAAAGTGATTAATGCAAAATACCTTTTCGTATATTTTTTATTTAAATGTAATATAAAGTAATCAAATGTATTAATTACATTTAATCGTGGCTGGTGTGAGGGAGACGAGAGAGAGGAGAGACAGGAGGAGGGTTATCGTGTAGGACGACTTTCACTTGCAGTGCAGCTACTAAAGAACAGTCACTACACTTGGACACAAAATAAAACAATGCTTTACGCACACACACACTCGTGGTCGCAGCACTATACAACACTGTAGTAAACAGTGTACGCTCGCACGGATGTTGACTATACGAGTGAGGCACGCCGACTGAGACCGAGCATGGGAGACGATAACCCACAATCCCCGCAGCGAGAGAAGAACCATCGGCTCCGTTGTGATCACGTGACACTCGGCAGACAAAGCGTATTTACTGTACCTACTACACTGCTCGTATTGCAAGACTTTGCTCGTTTGTCAAATTAATATTTATTTAAAAAATGTGCTCATCTTGCGAAACACTCGCAGACCAAGTTACTCGTAATCGAAGGTTTTAGTGTACAGGCAAATCGCCCCGTGATGCCGGTTGATGTAATCACCAGCGAAACGTCAAGGTACTCAAATTGTAAATGTTGTGGATTTACTCTGAAGTAGTAAACTACACTATACACTACACTAGATACTACACTATACACTACACTATACACTACACTATACACTATACACTACACTATACACTACACTAGATACTACACTATACACTACACTACTATACATTACACTATACACTACACTATACACTACACTATACACTACACTATACACTACACTAGATACTACACTATACACTACTATACACTACACCAGGGGTCGGGAACCTTTTTGACTGGGAGAGCCATAAAAGCCAAATATTTCTAAATATATTTCATTGAGAGCCATATAGTATTTTGTACGTATAATAAATTAAATATATCTTACTTTTAATGCGACTTCTGGTGCTGCATGGTTTTGCTGATGGCCTTGTAGTCTGGTTCATACGTGGTGAGGTTGAGCTTTGTGCAGGCGTGACCCGTGAAAATTATCTTCAAAACTAATTTCTGTTTACTTTAAAATGACACAGTATTATTAAGCAATATCACAAGTATTTTAAAATCAGTTCCAAACTGATTTTTTTTTATTAATTTTTTTTTTCAACTCAAAATTGTCTGGGAGCCATATGCCGTCACTGGAAGAGCCATATATGGCTCGCGAGCCATAGGTTCCCGACCGCTGCACTACACTATACACTACTATACACTACACGTTGCACTACACTGTACACTACACACCACTATATGCTACACTATAGACTACTACACACTACACTATACACTATACACGCCACTATACACTACACTAATATACACTACACTATACTCTACACTACTATCCACTACACTATACACTACACTACTCTACACTATACTCTACACTACTATAACTACACTTTTCTACACTACACTATACTCTACACTACTATACACTAGACTACTAAACACTACACTATACTCTACACAGAATCGCCGGATCCCCGGATCCGAAATGTCACCGGCGGAGAAAGCCGCGGCTATTGCGAGCGCGTGGATGCCGGTGAAACTCACGCGCCCGCTACCTTTCCCATCTGGCCTCCAAGCCAATGCCGTGACCTCACCGCCCGTGGAGCCATGCGGTGGCACGCCCCAGATCTTACGGCAGTTGCCGAGCCGATACAGCAGCACCTGACCACACAAAGACAAAGATCCCCCACGTAGCCTGTGACAGACTGTAGGGGCAAGTGCTGTTTGCGAGCAGCACCTATGAAGGCCGGCACGGCACACGAGGGGGTGGGTGGCCAGCACCACCACGCCCGGCCGTCTCTGGTGTGGACCAATCAGTTTCAAAGGCAATGCATCATCATCATCATCATGTACTACCAGAGCACGTGTGTGAGTGTGACTTCATGTCCACCATAAGTACTGCATGCCGTTAATGTGGTACATGACTCTTTGCAAGATGTTTCTTTTTGGTGCTTTAATATCTTAACACAACTCCTGTGTTTTATTTGCCAGAAAGGGTCAAACCTATTATTATTATTATGTTTTGATACCGGCAAGGGATGTCCCATGATAAGACAGCATGCCTGGATGTCTAATGTTGAACTGCTTTCACACCGTATGTAGCCAAATCAGAGGTGCGGAGGAAAGACAACAACACTTAACTCAAAAAGCAGTTGTAAAGAAATTCGTTTTCAATCTAAAGAAATAAGTTTTCAATAAAATAAAATGTTTTCAATCTAAAAAAATATGTTTTCAATCTAAAGAAATAAGTATTCAATCTAAAGAAATTCGTTTTCAATCTAAAAAAATGTTTTCAATCTAAAGAAATTCGTTTTCAATCTAAAGAAATTAGTTTTCAATCTAAAAAAAGATGTTTTCAAACTAAAGAAATTACTTTTCCAACTAAAAAAATGTTTTCAATCTAAAGAAATAAGTTTTCAATCTAAAGAAATTAGTTTACAATCTAGAAAAATTTGTTTTCAAACTAAAGAAATTCGTTTTCAATGTAAAAAAATTCGTTTTTAACCTTAAGGGAGGCTTCACAAGCACACACGCTGATGACGATGCTGCCGATGTGTCTAATGCCCCACCTCGCCAGAGCTGCTGGCCATGGCGATCAGATCGCGGTTGGGGGACCAGCACATTTGCAACACCTCCGTTTTCAGCCGCTTCTCGGCCACCTTGCGAAAGGGCGGCATGATGCCTCCTCACCTGTGGGTGGAAACCAAACAGGTGGACAACGATACTTGGTTTTTTACCCTTCCATCTGGCAACAAAACTGACACCTTTTTTACGAGGAGTCATGTTTGCATAGACCACAATACCTGCAGTCATAAGGCAAACAAAAACATAACTCTGATAATGTATGCACTCATCTTCTTGGTTCTTTCGGTAAAGTCACGTAGAAGGGAAATAATAAAATAATAAAAATAAAACATAATAAAATAATTCTCACGACGTTTCGGTCACAACGCAAGCAGCTGTCCTCAGGTGAAGACCAGGTCTGTCGGGAAGACAGCGTCTGAATGAAACACCACCAGGCTTGGCAGCGTATATTTAAGCTGGGTTGGAGGGGGAAGAGCGCCTTGACAAATGAAGACACCACACGATTGTCAACGACGCGAGTACAGCAATAAGATAAATAAACGTCTCTTAGTGATCACCGACCGACAGAGAGGCGTGGCCGATGCCGTGGCCTGGCGGTAGCACGATGGCCGTCAGTCGCAGAGGTTCACGGTTCAAATCAAGCGGCCGCCCCGGTTATTGTTGCTAGTTGACGAACCGACACGTGCCAATTTGCTTCACAGAGGCAGTCAAGGATCCTGCGGAGTCTTTCGTAGGATTCAGGCCACTGTGTGCTGGCGGCATGCTCCAAAATGTGAAATATTATCGGCAAAATAACTCAGTTGGAAAATACGGAGCATTTACCAGCTCCTGCAGAAAATTAATGTTGGCATGAATGTTGGACCTCAGTGACACGCACGACAAGAAACATTACAGTTGGTAAAGTACAGTCTAACAATCCGCGCCCTTAATCCAGCAGTGGATAAACAACGATGATTGTGATTTGATATCACCGCCAAAATGCGCTATTGTTACCATCGTGCCCAGTGACCGGTTACACATCTTGACTTGCAATCGCAAAGTTTTGTGTTCAAATTCTGCTTTGGGGGGGGTCAACTCGGCCAATCGGTTCCCCAATGTAGATGTGGATGGGCTGCAGTGGTTATTGGCACGGAAATCCTGGCCTTGTCATAGGAATGTGGAATTTTAATCTTGATATGGGGACACAATTTTCACTTTTTAATGCAAAAAAGTGCAATTTTTTTAAAGATATATTTCATTTAAAAACGTCTACATTGTTTCCATAAAAAAAACTGTACTGCACTTCTAGCAAAGGACCACATAATGCAGAAGCCATGTATCCAATATTCCAATATAACCTAGTATCCAGCTCCAAAAAATACAACGCTGTACACCATAATATAAACTCAAAACCTCAACACATTGACTGAAATGTCGTACTCACATTACAGGTGTACTAGCGTAGTGCTTTGCTATACTAACCGTAAATACTTTCATAGTTATCATGATACACGCGGTGACGACACGCTTACTACGCGCAACAGTGAGGAACAGGTTGATTTGGGTCAGATCGTAGAGATGTGTCGTGAAACCCGCCACCACCCAGCAGCCAATTAGGAAGGTTTGTCACGTGAACAGAACGTGCCAATAGCAGCACGCCGGTTGTGTATTGGAGAGAGACGGTAAATGTCGTGGATTTGGTCACCAAAACGAACAGGCATATTCTGTAGTGTATAGTGTAGTGTGTAGTTGTGTAGTGTAGTGTATAGTGTACACTATACACCAGTTTCTAGTACTGCACTAGTGTATAGTGTACACTATACACTACACTACTATACACTACACTATACATACACTATACACTACTATACACTACACTATCCACTATAGTGTACACTATAAACTAGTTTCTAGTACAGCACTAACCGGTGTGTTGGAGAGTAAATCCACAACATTTACAATTATAGTGTAGTTTGTATACTACTGTGTATAGTGTAGTTTGTATACTACACTATACACACTACACAATACAAAACATTATGCACTGCACTACTATACACTAAACTATACACTACTATACACTACTATACACTGAACGAAACACTATACTACTATACACCACTATACACTCCACTACCATACACTGCACTACTATAAACTACACTATACACTACACTATACACTACTATACACTACATTACTATACACTACACTATACACTACACTATACTATACACTACTCTATACACGACACTATACACTATACTACTATACACTATACTACTATACACTACACTATACTCTACACTACTATACACTAAACTATACACTACTATATACTACACTACTATACACTACACTATACACTACTATATACTACACTACTATACACTACACTATACACTACACTACTATAGGCCTCACGCGACGCATCGCTTAGACCCCCCAACTATCCTACAAAGCGGGCGGGGGTCGTGGGGGGGGGAGCAGCCCAGGAATCTAGTCGAGGACGGCAACACTCCGCGGGACTAGGCCTGACCACGGCACTTTTCGACTCACGGGCGAAACGCTGCGTAGACGTCTGTGGCGGCGCGGTGGGGGTGGGGGTCTTGAGGTATTGAGGCTACAGACGAAACTATTGCCTCGTGTGGGGTGGAGGAGCTCGCTCTGTTCCGACGTTTCGGGCACGGGCACCACGCACAGCCGAGATGACGTGGGGCCCGTAGCAGGGCGCGTTTAGAAAACGTAGAGCGGATAGGCGAGCACGTGGGAGCGAGAGGCGCAGATTCCATAGAGCTGATAAGCAAGGCCCATAGACTCAACGCTGCCCATATAAAGGTGTCAGTTGTGTACCAGTTTAAAGGGTAAAACCTACTACTACTGCCCATAGTATCGCTGCAGTAGCCATGGAGTTGACGTTGGGGGGGGGGGGGCAAATCTTCCAGGGGGTGGGGGGGGGGGTACCTCCTCCCAGAAAAAAAAATCTAAATTTGAAAACGAATTTCCTGCCTAAAATATTAAAACATTCACTAACACATGAGATGGACTTTGTATTTATTTTATTACAATAATGTCTAATAGTGTATTGTATTACACTGCTCTGCTGTTTTCTTTTTTACCTTTTCTTGTCTCGTTGTATGTAATGTCAGAGATTAGGGATTCATAAAGTACAACCACAATCATATAAACATACATCGATGCGTCGTTATATGAAGACAAGTCCAGATATTGTGGCCTAGGTTTAGCTAATTTTTGTTTTAATTTACACAGCATTGCAACTTTAATTTGTTTAAATATTTTTTATAGCATTATATTTGGGGCGGGGACATTGTGAGCATATTTGATTATTGGGAGACATCCCCCACACACACCTCACCTTCACCCCCACTAACCCCTCACCCACCCTAACCCCCACTAACCCCTCACCCTCCCCCCACTAACCCCTCCCCATAACCCCCCAAACCCCTTCCCCTCCCCCCCCACACACCCCTCCCCCTAACCCCCACACACCCCTCCCCCCCACACACCCCTCCCCCCCACACACCCCTCCCCATAACCCCCACTAACCCCTCCGCGCACACGCAGACGGACGGACAGACAGACACAACAAGTAGTTTATAGGTAAGAAGTCACTTTTATTTCCATCCAAGTGATTTCACAGCAACAAACAAGAACATCGACACGAGACAAAACACCTGGCGCACGACAGGGTAGCGCCCTGCGAGTGCACGTGCGTGTGACGATGCCACAGAGCGGTGATGTTGGCGCCCAGCAAGCTGCGTGTGTCTGTGGAACGTCGCCGGCTCAGACTGAGAGTTTGCTGCGAGCTCTGGAGACAGCTGTGGGTAGCAGCTGTGTAGCAGCTGTGTGTAGCAGCTGTGGGCTTGTCGGAGCAGCAAGCCCGAACTTGGGGGCTGTACCAGACGAAAGCTGCCGACTTCTTTGCAATGAAACTCATTTCAACGCGTCTCTTCTGCTGCTGCTGCTGCCACTCTTCTAAGATCGGCGGCTCGTCCTGGAGATTCCTCATTGCTGGATCAGCTGTGCACACGTCATGACGTCAGAGCTCAGCGTGGGAGAGTTTGTGCCGCTTCACACAAACGGGTGAGTCTTTGGCTTTGTGATCAAGAGCTGAAACTATGATAAGTGTTTTTTTACCCTTCTATCTGGCAACAAAAGTGACACCTTTTTTACAAGGAGTCATGTTTGCATAGACCACAATACCTGCAGTCATAATGCAAACAAAAGAACATAACTCTGATAATATATGCACTGTCCTTGAAGTTGATTGGTCCACACCCGAGACAACTTTCCTTAGAGCCTAGTCTCACATGGTGTTGGACCAGATGATGTCAAAAGGTGCACAACTCAAAGACAACGCACCATCAGAGTATGAGAGCTCGGGGTTAAGCATTTACACCATTGGAACCTCATTTGACAGTAAAAATATGATAAGTGGTTTTTTACCCTTCTATCTGGCAACAAAAAAAGGTGTCCGTTTTGTAGGCAGATAGAAGGGTAAAAAAACACTTATATTTTTACTGGCAAATGAGGTTCCAATGGTGTAGACCACTAGCACCAAACGGGTGAATCTTCGGCTTTGTGTTCAAGAGCTGAAACTGGTCGCGGAGACTTAGAACGTCGGGACAGACGCGCCACACGTTTGTGACGGCTGCTTGCGTTGTGGTCGAAACATGAGAATAATTTTATTATGTTTTATTTTTATTATTTAATTAAATTTTATTATGTTTTATTTTTATTATTTTATTATGTTTTATTGTTTTATTTTTATTATTTTATTATGTTTTATGTTTATTATTTTATTATGTTTAATTTATATTATTTTATTATGTTTAATTTTTATTATTTTATTATGTTTAATTTTTATTATTTTATGTTTTATTTTTATTATTTTAAAATTGTATTTTATTACGTTTTATTTTTATTATTTTAAAATTGTATTTTATTAAGTTTTATTTTTATTATTTTATTACTTCCCTTCTACGTGATGACTTTACCGAAAGAACCAAGAAGATGAATCCCTGCAGTCACGAAAGCTTTAAATCGAGATGCCTAATCATAGTCGCCAACTCGTCGCGTTGTCTACTCGGTCGTGAACCCTCCCGTAGCGGCGTCGTCCGTGACCGGGTTACGGTACCGTCTCTGCCTCCCCCTCTACTCCAGCTCACGACGTGGCGGCGGCGGCGGTGGCTCTCATGTCTGTCGGTGGCTCCGAGCTCGCGCCCCGTAGAGTAAGTCCCAGTCCCATAGCGGAGCGGGGGCCCAACGCTCGCCATGGAAACCTGCGCCGAGTCGGTCTTCACTTTCGTGGTGCCGCACTCCGGAGAGATGCAATTGTGTCTATCATGAAACTCGTTTAGTGCACTTACAACTGACTGCCAATCCACCTCCACCACCAATACCTACACCACCACCACCACCACCTCCACCAACACCTACACCACCACCTCCAACACCACCATCTCCACCACCAACACCACCACCAATACCTACACCACCACCACCTCCATCACCACCACCTCCAACACCACCACCTCCACCACCAACACCACCACCAATACCTACACCTCCTCCTCCACCACCAATACCTACACTACCACCACCTCCACCACCTCCTCCACCACCACCACCACTACCACCACCTCCACTACCACCACCTACACCACCACCACCTCCACCACCACCAATACCTACACCACCACCACTACCACCACCTCCACCACCACTACCACCACCTCCACCACCAATACCTACACCACCACCACTACCACCATCTCCACCACCAATACCTACACTACCACCACCTCCACCACCACTACCACCACCACCACCACCTCCACCACCTCCAATACCTCCACCACCAATACCTACACCACCACCACCTCCACTACCACCACCAATACCTACACTACCACCACCTCCACCACCACTACCACCACCTCCACCACCAAACCACCAATACCTACACCACCACCTCCACCATCAATACCTCCACCACCACTACCACCACCACCACCTCCACCACCAATACCTCCACCACCAATACCTACACTACCACCACCTCCACCACCACCACCTCCACCACCACCACCACTGTACCTGCATCTCCGCCTCTTCGCAGGTCAACTCCCTGCTCGCCCTCCGTGTCCGCCGTGTGAGCCAGACGGAGGTGAACGAGGTGACGGCGATCAGCAGAAGAAATCCGGCGGCGCAATAAACGCCGCACATCGTCAAGGAAGCGGCCGGGCGGGTCTCCACTGTCACAGGGAGAGTGTGAAACATCGCTGACACGCGGGAGGACACACACGGAGCTCACGCTACTGACGGGGTCACTCTGTCACAGTTAACGTCTACCTGGCCCCCGTGATGATGATGATGATGACAGAGAGAGAGAGAGACGCAAACTCTAAATATGCATCAGCAGGCATCATCAGGGTCGGGATCGAACCCACGACTTCCCGCGTACCAGGCGAGGTAGTCAACATCTCCTAGCCACCCTGATGATGATGATGACAGAGAGAGAGAGACCCACGACCTCCCGCGTACCAGGCGAGGTAGTCAAAATCTCCTAGCCACCATGATGATGATGATGATGACAAGAGAGAGAGAGACATGCAAACTCCTGTAGACCAGGCGAGGTAGTCAACATCTACCTGGCCACCGTGATGATGATGATGATGACAGAGAGAGAGACACGCAAACTCCTGTAGACCAGGCGAGGTAGTCAACATCTACCTGGCCACCGTGATGATGATGAGAGAGACACACAAACTCTAAATATGAATCAGTAGCCGTCATCAGGGTCGGGATCAAACCCACGACCTCCCGCATACCAGGCGAGGTAGTCAACATCTCCTAGCCACCCTGATGATGATGATGATGACAGAGAGAGAGACACACGAACTCCTGCGTACCAGGCGAGGTAGTCAACATCTTTCTGGCCCCCGTGATGGTGATGATGATGACAGAGAGAGACACACAAACTCCTGCGTACCAGGCGAGGTAGTCAACATATCCTAGCCGCCCTGATGATGATGATGGTGAGAGAGAGAGACACACGACCTCCCGCGTACCAGGCGAGGTAGTCAACATCTCCTAGCCACCGTGATGATGATGAGAGAGAGAGAGACACACGACCTTCTGCGTACCAGGCGAGGTAGTCAACATCTCCTAGCCACCGTGATGATGATGATGACAGAGAGAGAGAGACACACGACCTCCCGCATACCAGGCGAGGCAGTCAACATCTTCCCGGCCCCCGCGGTCGTCGTGGCGAGCGAACGTCTCCCCGCCCGCGTCTCTCGCGGCACGACGAGGAGCCAGGCGGAGCGCCGAGCGAACCCAGCGGCGTTGACCGCCAGGCAGGTGTAGCGGCCAGAGTCGTCCACGCTGACGTTACGCAGGTAGAGCAGCTGCGTCGTCTCCACGTCCGAGACCTCCACGCCGACAGTCTTGGCACGGAACGACGGGCGGCACGGAGCGAGCGAGCGAGGGGGGTGAAGAGTCTTGTGTTGCTACCCCCCCAAGCGTGGTTTGTTGTTGCGGTGTTTGGCGTTGCTCAGCGAGCGTGAAGAGTGTAAGCCAAGCGGGGGCTTCTGGGTCCTATTGTGTTGAGAGTGTGGCGTCGGTCTACACTGAGGGTGGGTGAGTGAGTGGGTGGGTGGGTGGGTGAGTGGGTGATTGAGTGGGTGAGTGAGTGGGTGAGTGAGTGGGTGGGTGAGTGGGTGAGTGAGTGGGTGAGTGGGTGGGTGGGTGGGTGAGTGGGTGAGTGAGTGGGTGAGTGAGTGGGTGGGTGGGTGACTGGGTGGGTGAGTGGGTGAGTGAGTGGGTGAGTGAGTGGGTGGGTGAGTGGGTGAGTGAGTGGGTGGGTGGGTGGGTGAGTGGGTGGGTGGGTGAGTGGGCGGGTGAGTGGGTGACTGGGTGGGTGGGTGAGTAGGTGGGTGGGTGAGTGGGCGAGTGAGCGGGTGGGCGTGTGAGCGAGCGGGTGAGCGAGCGAGCGGGTGAGTGAGCGGGTGAGCGGGCGGGTGAGTGGGTGGGTGAGTGAGTGGGTGGGTGGATGGGTGAGCGAGCGGGTGAGCAAGTGAGCGAGCAAGCAAGCGAGTGAGCAAGCGAGCGAACGGGCGAGTGAGTGAGTGAGCGGGCGAGCGAGCGGGCGAGCGAGTGAGTACCCCCGTGCCTCGCCCACTCACCGTGAGGATGCGCACGTAGGGAGAGCCGTTGGGCGCCGCCAGGCTCCCGTTGACCACCACGTGCTTGAGCCACTGCACCGCCCCCGCCCCGTCGCTCTGCAGGACGACGCAGCGTAGCCGAGCGTCGCTCCCCGCCGCCGCCGTCACGTTGGCCGGGAGGCCGTCCCGCAGGGAGGGCCGCTGGGGCTGGCGCCGCTCTGCACGCCGCGAGGGGCGGCGGGGGGTGAGAGACGCGGCGGCGGCCGCAGAGAGAGGGCGGCTCGGCAAGGCGAGGTCATTTACCCTTTTTACCGGGTGAAAGGGTAAAGGTGTCGACATGCCAAGGGGTAAGGTAAAGGGTACAGGGTAAAGGTAGCTCGGAAGAATTACCCGGTAAATACGGTGCCTTGTTTACCGATAAAAGCTCCGTGGCTCAGTGCGTGGCAGAGGTCGCAAACAGGTTTTGATTCCTTACCCGTACCCGGTCGCACCAGGATCGCAAACGGGTACCCGTACCCGTACCCGGCCGGGTACGGGTACGGGTACGGGTACCTGAATACGACCTCTGGGATGAAGCCACGTTGCAGGCGGGTGGGTTGATTCTAGGAAATTGAATTGTGAGAAGAGACAAGACGTTGGGAAGTGAATGACAAACGGTGACTCACCAGTGACTCACGGTCTACCCGTACCCGGCCGCACCAGGGTCGCAAACGGGTACCTGTACCCGGCTGGGTACGGGTAGCCGGGTATCGGGTAGGGTACGGGTATCGGGTAGGGTACGGGTATCGGGTAGGGTACGGGTATCGGGTAGGGTACGGGTATCGGGTAGGGTACGGGTATCGGGTAGGGTACGGGTATCGGGTAGGGTACGGGTATCGGGTAGGGTACGGGTATCGGGTAGGGTACGGGTATCGGGTAGGGTACGGGTATCGGGTAGGGTACGGGTATCGGGTACCCGGTTGCGACCTCTGCCACAGAGAGAGAGAGGGAATAGGTGGGAGGGTCTCGTTAAGAAATGGATTTTGATGTAAACTGCCCCTGATTGAAGGCACTTCATGCCCACGTGATGTGAGAGCCCCCCCCCCCCACGTGATGTGAGAGCCCCCCCCCACGTGATGTGAGAGCCCCCCCCACGTGATGTGAGAGCCCCCCCCCACGTGATGTGAGAGCCCCGCCCACGTGACTTTAATTTTATTGGTTTATTTTTATTATTTTATTTCCCTTCTACGTGACTTTATTTTTATAATTTTATGTTTATTTTTATTATTTTATAACATTGTATTTTTATTATTTTATTATGTTTAATTTTAATGTTTTATTTTTATTATTTTATTTGTATTATTTTAACATGTTTTATTTTTATTATTTTATTGTTTTATTTGTATTATTTTATTGTTTTATTTTTATTATTTTAAAATTGTATTTTATTACGTTTTATTTTTATTATTTTATTACTTCCCTTCTACGTGATGACTTTACCGAAACAAAAAGAACCAAGAATATCAATCCCTGCTGCAGTCACGAAAGCAGCTTCTTTAAATAGAAATTGACGCCACGAAAGCGACGTGACAGTTGGTCACCTTCGAGAGCGGCCGCCAGCACGGACAAGATGGCGGCCATGACCACGAGGAGGAGAGGAGGCCCCAGACGCCGCCTGCTGCTGCTGCTGCAGCTGAGCAGGAGGGGCAAGGAGACGGAGCCTGCGGTGGTGAGTCGTGGTGGTGGTGAGTGTGGTGGTGGATCGTGGTGGTGGTGGATCGTTATGGTGGATCGTGGTGCTGGATCGTGGCGCTGGTGGATCGTGGTGCAGGATCGTGGTGCTGGATCGTGGTGGTGGATCGTGGTGCTGGATCGTGGTGCTGGATCGTGGTGGTGGATCGTGGCGCTGGTGGATCGTGGTGGTGGATCGTGGTGCTGGATCGTGGTGGTGGATCGTGGCGCTGGTGGATCGTGGTGCAGGATCGTGGTGCTGGATCGTGGTGGTGGATCGTGGTGGTGGATCGTGGTGCTGGATCGTGGTGGTGGATCGTGGTGGTGGATCGTGGTGCTGGATCGTGGTGGTGGATCGTGGCGCTGGTGGATCGTGGTGCAGGATCGTGGTGCAGGATCGTGGTGCAGGATCGTGGTGCTGGATCGTGGTGGTGGAGACACATACAGATACACAGAGAGAGACAGAGAGAGAGAGAGACACACAGAGTGATTTTACATTAAATCACTGATTTTAAATGAATTAACTGTGATTTAATTTATCATTGCGATTTTAAATTAAAGCACTGTGATTTTAAATGAATTCACCATGATTTAATTTATCACTGTGATTTTAAAATAATTTACTGTGATTTAATTTATCACTGAGATTTTAAATTAACTCACTGCGATTTAATTAATTTTATATTTTCTACCCACGTGACTTTACCGAAAGAACCAAAGACTATGGACCCCTGCAGTCACGAAAACTTAAAATCCAGAATGTCGCCGCCACATTCACGCAGATAATGTGTAGTGGCGTGTGGTGTGTGGTTGGGAACTCAGGCAAAACCTACTGATTTCACAGGTGACGTTTTTTGACACGAAGTCGTATCAGGTGGGAACTCAAGGCCGGGCTCGTCGCATTTGCAAGTGACCTGGGTCCCCAGTGAGTCACGCGGTGACAGATCGCAGTGGAGAGAGACGGGGGAGGTAGTGCGTTGACGGGCGCTCTACACCACCAGCACCACCACTCGTTGTGGTGTCGACACGTAGACATGCATACCACTCTACTGAATAAGATCTAAGGAGACGTCCATAAATGACGTCACGCACCTGGGGGGGAGGGGGGGGGGTCAGACATTTGTGACGATGTGTGACGAGGGGGGGGGGGGGTGAGAAATGTGACGTCACATCAAAATGCGCAACTTTCAATAAATATATACAACACGTTCTACTTAATTAAATAGACTTTTAATAAATATAGACAACACGTTCAACTTAATTAAATAGACTTTCAATAAATATAGACAACACGTTCAACTTAATTAAATAGACTTTTAATAAATATAGACAACACGTTCAACTTAATTAAATAGACTTTTAATAAATATAGACAACACGTTCTACTTAATTAAATAGACTTTTAATAAATATAGACAACACGTTCTACTTAATTAAATAGACTTTTAATAAATATAGACAACACGTTTAACTTAATTAAATAGACTTTTAATAAATATAGACAACACGTTCAACTTAATTAAATAGACTTTTAATAAATATAGACAACACGTTCTACTTAATTAAATAGACTTTTAATAAATATAGACAACACGTTCTACTTAATTAAATAGACTTTTAATAAATATAGACAACACGTTCTACTTAATTAAATAGACTTTTAATAAATATAGACAACACGTTTAACTTAATTAAATAGACTTTTAATAAATATAGACAACACGTTCAACTTAATTAAATAGACTTTTAATAAATATAGACAACACGTTCTACTTAATTAAATAGACTTTTAATAAATATAGACAACACGTTCTACTTAATTAAATAGACTTTTAATAAATATAGACAACACGTTCTACTTAATTAAATAGACTTTTAATAAATATAGACAACACGTTTAACTTAATTAAATAGACTTTTAATAAATATAGACAACACGTTCAACTTAATTAAATAGACTTTTAATAAATATAGACAACACGTTCTACTTAATTAAATAGACTTTTAATAAATATAGACAACACGTTCTACTTAATTAAATAGACTTTTAATAAATATAGACAACACGTTTAACTTAATTAAATAGACTTTTAATAAATATAGACAACACGTTCAACTTAATTAAATAGACTTTTAATAAATATAGACAACACGTTCTACTTAATTAAATAGACTTTTAATAAATATAGACAACACGTTTAACTTAATTAAATAGACTTTTAATAAATATAGACAACACGTTCACTTAATTAAATAGACTTTTAATAAATATAGACAACACGTTCTACTTAATTAAATAGACTTTTAATAAATATAGACAACACGTTCTACTTAATTAAATAGACTTTTAATAAATATAGACAACACGTTCTACTTAATTAAATAGACTTTTAATAAATATAGACAACACGTTTAACTTAATTAAATAGACTTTTAATAAATATAGACAACACGTTCAACTTAATTAAATAGACTTTTAATAAATATAGACAACACGTTCAACTTAATTAAATAGACTTTTAATAAATATAGACAACACGTTCTACTTAATTAAATAGACTTTTAATAAATATAGACAACACGTTCTACTTAATTAAATAGACTTTTAATAAATATAGACAACACGTTCTACTTAATTAAATAGACTTTAATAAATATAGACAACACGTTTAACTTAATTAAATAGACTTTTAATAAATATAGACAACACGTTCAACTTAATTAAATAGACTTTTAATAAATATAGACAACACGTTCTACTTAATTAAATAGACTTTTAATAAATATAGACAACACGTTCTACTTAATTAAATAGACTTTTTATTAAATCTTTTCTACAACATCAGAGTGCAGCGCCACATTAATTAAGCACGACAATGACAATAGTTTTCAGCGATTTAAAGCATGTTTTTTGTTTTGGGGGGGGGGGCAGAGCTTTGTAACGTCACATTTGAGGGGGGAGGGGGTCAGACATTTGTGACGATGTGTGACGAGGGGGGGGGGGAGTTTGAGAAATGTGACGTCACATCAAAATGCACAACTTTTAATAAATATAAACAACACGTTCTACTTAATTAAATAGACTTTGTAATGAATGTTTTCTACAACATCAGAGTGCAGCGCCATATTAAATATGCACTACAATGACAATAGTTTTCTGCGATTTAAAGCATGTTTAATATTTTCTTTTGGGGGGGGGGGGGCAGAGCTTTGTGACGTCATATTTGAGGGGGGGGGTCTGACTTTTTGTGACGCTGTGTGACAAAGGGGGGGGGGGGGGTCAAAAATCGTCCAAAATCGCGTGACGTTGGAGAAAATATTTATTAAAAAGTCTATTTAATTAAGTAGAACATGTTGTCTATCTATCTTCTATCTTACCTATAAACGTCACTTTTTGTCTGTCTGTCCGTCTGTCTGTCCGTCTGTCTGTCTGCGTACGCTCGCTTCCGGGGGATTTAGCTCTCGGACCGTGAGGTTCGCCGAGATTAAATTTTGCAGGTGGGCACGCCCCCGGCCCGCGGTAAACTTAGGCATTTCCGATTTTTCGTCCGTCGCCTTTAAATCGGTCCGATTATCGATTTAGTGCGATTTCTCTTTATTTATTTACTATTGCCGACCGGCGCGTGACGAAGCACGCCGTTGCGCATGCGCGAGAAGCCGACCACGGCGGTTGCCCCTGGCAATGGGCAGCAACGCCGTCGCTGCGGGGTGGACGCCATTTTTAATTCCCGTTAAAAATATGCACACGCATTAACACGCGACGCTGAGGTAAATACATCAAAGTTTCACGTCCTCTTCACTCCCCCCCCACTCCAGTGCGCGCAATTACTATTATAGGGTCTGTAGATAATACAATTATAGCGATTAGACAGTATTATTCTAGCGCGGAGTGGGGGGGGCCCATTACCTTAGTATCTGTGTATATATGTAAGGTTATTAAGAAATATATTTTTCACCCGGGCAACGCCAGGTACTTCTGCTATCTCTTCTTATTTATAAAAGTCTCCGTGCGCTCGCGCTTGCGGGGGATTTGGCTCTCGGACGGTGGGGTTTAAGACCGAAATAATCTGCCGGCCGGCACGCCCTAAGCCCCGTGGTGGGAATAGTCTATTCCGTTTTTACATCCGTAAACTTTAAAGTAGTTTAATTAACACATTTGTGCCGTTTCTATTATTCATTATTTACTTATTGCACGACATCGACCGTACCAACTGACGGCAATTGCGTGGGGGGGATGGACCCTACCAAGTGCTGCGCGTTCGCTCGAGCTCACGGGGGACATTTCTTTTTTCGCGTTTTACAGGCAACACGTACACACATGACGCTGCGGACATTTCTTCACAGTGTCATGTCCTCTTCGCCCCCCCCCCCAACACGATGCGTCCAGTTTATACTACAGACTCCGTAGATAATAATATTTTACTGCTTACATACCATTATTCTTGCACGGCCGGGGGATGCTGGGGAGGGGGGGGGTAGCGGCCCAGCCCCTAGCCTGGCAACGTGCCAACTCCGCCGCCTCGCCAATCTAGGCTAAGCATGGCACAAGGCCTCAACACGCCTATGGTAAGTACAGAGTTCCTTGCTTCTTACGCTAACAACTCAAGCCCATTGTTTACTATTGTTAAACACATTAGTTTACAAACATTACAATAATAATGTTTGTGTGCAGATAAAAACTCAGCTTCATTGTTTACCAATATGAAACAAGTTCAAAGATGTTACAATAATTATGTTTGCGTGAAGATAACAACTCGGGTTCATTGTTTACCATCATGAAACGAGTTGACATGTTACAATAATTATGTTTGTGTGCACAAAACTCTTTTTGGATTTTTGGGTTGCTCAATTTCCCCTTTTTTGCTGCGCTTTTATAACGCTGCCACGGTCTACTGCCAGTCTGTGATTTCTGCTTATTTCTTAAATGCATTTCTATTGTTTCCATCGCTCACGTCACGCTATTTACTCATACGTAGTACTGCGATACTGATAGCTGTGCCATCATCGGGGATTGCTGTGCCTGTCGATGTGTGTGTGTGTGTGAGTCCATGTGTGTGTGTCAGTCGATCTGTGTGCGTGTACGTCCATGTGTATGTCAGTTCATATGTGTGTGTGTTAGTCCACATGTGTGTACATGTGTGTGTCACTCGATGTGTGTGTGTAAGTCAATGCGTCTGTGTGTGAGTCCATATGTGTGTTAATCCATGTCTGTGTATCTAAAGTAGATATCTGTGTGTCACAGTCCATATGTGTATGTGTGTGTAGGGCTATGTGTGTGTCAGTCTATGTATGTGTAAGTTCATGTGTGTGTGTCTTAGTGCATATGTGTGTAAGTACATATGTGTGTTTACATCAATGTGTGTTTTAGTCCACGTATCGATGTGTGCGAGTCGGTGTGTGTGTGTGTGAGTCGCTGTGTGTGTGTGTGTGAGTCGCTGTATGTGTGTACATCCATATATGTGTGTGTAACTCCATGTGTGTATATCTCAAGTGCATGTCTGTGTGACAGTCCACATGTGTATGTGTGTGTACGGCAATGTGTGTATCACTCTATGTATGTGTCGCTGTATGTGTGTACGTCGATATGTGTGTGTAACTCCATGTGTGCGTATCTCAAGTGCATGTCTATGTGTGTGTGAGTCCATATGTGTGTGTCTGTAAGTTGATGTGTTTGTGTGTGTCAGTCCATATGTGTGTGTGTTAGTCGCTGTGTGTGCATGCCTCCATGTTAGTCAGTGTAACTCCATTTCTTTGCGTGTCTGTAGGTCCATGTGTGCATCTTAGTCCATGCGTGTGCTTTATTGACCTGCTCAAGGCCTATAATACCATCAGTAGGCCTGGACTCTGGGTTGCTCTTCGTGCTTTCCGAGTCCCGAACCCACTCATCACCATCCTTAAGGACCTTCATGATGGTGAGCGGCCTCGCGTCAGAGCCATTCCCTTTACACCTTGGGGTGCAACAGGGATGTCCTCTGGCTCCCACATTGAATGTAGTTCGTCGAGCCTTCCATGCCTGTACCGGAAGAATTCCCATCTGGTACAGATACAATGGGAGGCTGATCGATGCCCGGGTGCGGTCAAGGGATGGATCCCTGTTGCTCAACCACGTTATGTATGCCGATGATCTGTTAATGGCTGCTCACTCGGAGGAGGAGTTCCAGGTGCTGCTGCTGAACCTGGAGCTTGCCACCAACAGGTGGGGCCTTACCATCAGCCCAACCAAAGCTAAACACCTGCCTGGCTATTTTGTACCATCGGACACTCTACCCCCACAACTCCCAATTGGTGATGGGCCAGTTGTGGAGACAGTGGAGAGTTTCCCTGGGCAGTGTGCTAATGACCGGCTCCGGTTTAACAGCAGAGGTCTCACTCCGAATCAGTCGAGCTGCAGTATCTTTTCATTGGCTGCGTAACGCTGTGTGGAAGCTACCTGGTCTGTCGCTCCGTACGAAGCTTCAGGTGTTCTCGGCCACGGTCATTCCCTCCCTTCTCTACGATTGCGAAACTTGGACCCCCCTAATGGAACATCTTCGCCAGTTAGAAACATTTAGGCTGGCCTGCCTACGATCCATCCTGGCTTTAACCAGGCTGCATTGTGTGAGGAGCTCACAAATCCTTGAAAGATGTCGACAAAGTCCCATCGGTGACCTCCGGCAGGCAAGGCTGCGTTGGCTGAGTCATGTAGCCCGCATGGCCAGCCACCACATGCCTAAACAGCTTTTGTTCCGCCGGATCGAGGGGGCTAAACGGGTGCGGCACGGGCTGGAGAAGACATGGGAGTTATGTGCTACAGGAAGACTTGGAGCTGAGTCCACTTGTGGATGACTGGTACCAGCCGTGTCAAGATCGGCCACTGTGGAGGAGGCTCCTGAAAGACGCTACTGGGCAGTTGGAGGCAGTCGCCCTCCAACAACAACGGAGGGCGGAGGAGCGACGCTCACAACAACGAGCGGAGCGCCGGGTGGCTAAAGCACACAAAGTTGCCACAGTAGGGGCCACAGGTGCTGCATCAGCCAGTCGTCTCAGTCAGTCGACCTGTGCCATCTGGGTTTGCCCCGTGACCTCTCGCCAGCGGGCGTTCGACACTTCACATGGCCTCAAGGTGCACATAGCCTGGCACAAGCGTTGTTGTGACGTCACCGCCACTTAGTGGCGAATGGCGGTTGTTGTTCAGTCTATGTATGTATGTGAGAGTCCATTTGTGCGTGTAACTCTATTTTGTGTATCAATGGATTTGCGTGTGTAACTACATGTGTGTCTGCCTTTCTCGCCCGGGCAACGCCGGGTACTAACCGCTAGTTATTCAAAAAGCGGGAGCTACCTGTTATAAATTAATTGGAAAAGCCGTTCCGATTTACAAAACACCGTTTAACACGTAAATCGAGGGGTACCCTGTATATCACTGATGATACAGCCTCAAATGATATTGTCCACCGTATCCTGGTAACTCTGTAGTTTTCGCTCATCCGTCGTTTGTGTTGTGCAAGTACGATTTCCATTGGGTGCGAATAAAATTCAGAACCGAATGATCGGTTGTGGCTGACCGAGTTCGAGTCGGCAAGTTCCGTTTCAGTCGTTTTGTTTTTGTTGCCGCGTGTATCGCGTTACAAATTGCGAATGTACCCCGACGCGAATAAAGAATGTTAACTTCATGTATAGTGGTGACCGTGTCTGTGTGCAGAGATGGTTTATGTCTGTGTATGCACGGGAGACCCTTTAATATCACGGGGTTACCCGTCGCCTTTTCGGCCTCTTGCGGGCAACCTCTTGTATGCCAATTGAGCTATTGCGGGGGTCTTGGCGTTTCGCGAGAGGACTGCGCCATGGTGTTGCGTGGCTGAGACCGTAGACCAGCGGTCGGGAACCTATGGCTCGCGAGCCATATATGGCTCTTCCGGTGACGGCATATGGCTTCCAGACAATTTTGAGTTGAAAATAATAATAAAATTAAAATAAAATCAGTTTGGAACTGGTTTTAAAATACTTGTGATATTGCTTAATAATAGTGTGTCATTTTAAAGTAAACAGAAATTAGTTTGAAGTTAAAATTTCTCGGGCTCACGGGTCCCGTGACCAGAAGTCGCATTAAAAGTAAGACATTTAATTTATCATACGTTAAAAATACTATATGGCTCTCAATGAAATATATTTAGAAATATTTGGCTTTTATGGCTCTCCCAGTCAAAAAGGTTCCCGACCCCTGATGTAGCCCGTGGTACAGGGCAGGCAGTCCGTGGTGCCACTCGACACACTGCTGGGGCACGCGAGGCGGTGGGGGGTGGCCAGCACCACGCGCGGGCGCCTTTGTCTCCCTCGTGGCGTCATTTACACACCGCACCAGGTACTACTTTAAAGCTGAGTCGACATAGGGGAGGTCCATGACTGGTACAGATAATAGTCACTGATGTTGGCCGTGAGCGGGAATCGAACTCGGGTGGCTGGGTTCGTCTCGAGGCGCGCGGACTGCGACATTCCCGACTTACGAACACATGGCAGGAATTGGGATGTTCGTAAGTCGAGGACTGCCCCAATGACGTGCAGGCCGTGGAACAGCGGAAGAATGATTTTCACGTAATCTCTTATTTTTAAAAATCCTTTATATTAAGTTCGCTTGCTTGCTTGCTTACGACCGTGCAAATCTTTCGGTCGTTTTTTAACCCACTTCCCGTGATCCAATCGAGCTGACATTTTCCACACAGACTCGTTGTGCGAGACAATTAATGTTCGTGAAAAAAAAGTTTAAATTTTTTTACACTTTTTAGGGAAAACAAATTAAATATTTAATTACCAATTGCTTAATACTGCAGACAATCATCTGACCCATAGGTGGCAGCCATCTCAAGCCAGAGGACGAGAGGACTCTAGCCGCCACGCATATAAAGGATTTATAGTGAAAAACTTTGTTTTTACGGGTTTACTTGTTTATTCTTTATATGGTTGGCAAATGACAAATTTAAAATCATTTTTTATATTTTAATACAAAAAAGTAACCCCAGTTACAAAGGTCAACGGTAACCCGCCAATGACGCCAAATTTAATTATTTATAAAGATACTTCTTTACACCGACGCATGTTAAATGTTTTGTGGTATTGATAACAGTTAATAATCGTTGAGCAGAACCGTAAGAGATCTATGTTCATTACAAAAATAAGCAAATAGTATTAACCTTTTATAGAACTCAGCCGCTTCCGTTACTCGTGCAAATGACGTCCGCAATGCTGATGCAATACAGGATCGCAATTCGCTGTCCTCGAAATTCCAAAAATGATTTATTTATCTGTGCGAAGGCAATCCATGACACTATTATCCAACAAACTTTAACCAGCCCGTCACAAACCAAATAAATAACATTTAAACTTAATATTTTAGAATATAAAAGATAACTTCCGCCCGAGATTCGAAGAAGCCGGAAGTGACGTCACGTCTTCAAAAAGGGCGGGAAAGCGTTGCCCACCCACCGCTCGCTCGCGGTCTGAGGGGGAATCGCGAAACCCGATCAAGTTTTAAGAACCGATAACCGAATAAACAAACAAGGGGGGGGGGGACAATGTACATCAAGGCGATCGTGCTGGACGGCTTCAAGTCGTACGCCCAACGCACAGAGATCTGCGACTGGGATCCGCTGTTCAACGCCATCACGGGGCTCAATGGAAGCGGCAAATCCAACATCCTGGACGCCGTTTGCTTCGTGCTCGGCATCTCCAACCTGTCTCAGGTGAACCTAGTCTGGCACCAGGGTTTGTGTGAACCTTGCCCGGTACCAGTAGGAGAGCGAGCGTGAAGAAAGTGCGTGTGTGAGGATAGCGGTAGAGTGTCAGACGGTGTCTCTGCGAGTCCACGGCGCGGTGTGTAGTAAACATCGCCAGCACTGGGGAGACAAAGGCGGCCGGGCGTGGTGCTGGCCGCCCACCCGCTCGTGTGCCACAGTGCCGGCCTTCATAGGTGCTACTCGCTAACAGCACTTGCCCCTACAGTTTCTTCAGGCTATACGGGGGATCTTTGTCTCTGTGTGTTCACCTAGCCTGGTGCAGTGTGAGGGAGAGGGCGTGCTTCGTGCTGAGCATCTTAAACCTGTATCAGGCGAACCTAGCCTGGCACCAGAGAGTGTGAGTGGTGTGTGCACCTAGCCTGGTACCAATGAGAGGGAGAGTGTGAGAATGGCGGGTGAGAGAGCAAGAGAATGAGCAGAGCGGGAGTGTGTACGTGAACCTAGCCTGGCACCAGGGTGAGGGAGAGATTGTGAGAAGTGCTTGATTGTGTGTGAACCTGGCCTGACACGAGAGAGACAGTGTGCACCTAGCCTGGCACTAGTGTGAGGGAGAGTGTGTGCTTTGTGCTGGGCATCTTCAACTTGTCTCAAGTGAACCTAACCTGGCACCAGTGAGAACGAGAGTGAGGAGAGTGGGAGTGTGTGTGTGTGTGAACCTAGCCTAGCATCAGTCAGAGAGTGTGTGTGTGTGAACCTAGCCTAGCATCAGTCAGAGAGTGTGTGTGTGTGAACCTAGCCTAGCATCAGTCAGAGAGTGTGTGTGTGTGAGCCTAGCCTAGCATCAGTCAGAGAGTGTGTGTGTGTGAACCTAGCCTAGCATCAGTCAGAGAGTGTGTGTGTGTGTGTGAACCTAGCCTAGCATCAATCAGAGAGTGTGTGTGTGTGTGAACCTAGCCTAGCATCAGTCAGAGAGTGTGTGTGTGTGAACCTAGCCTAGCATCAGTCAGAGTGTGTGTGTGTGAACCTAGCCTAGCATCAGTCAGAGAGTGTGTGTGTGTGAACCTAGCCTAGCATCAGTCAGAGAGTGTGTGTGTGTGAACCTAGCCTAGCATCAGTCAAGAGAGTGTGTGTGTGTGAACCTAGCCTAGCATCAGTCAGAGAGTGTGTGTGTGTGAACCTAGCCGAGCATCCAGTCAGAGAGTGTGTTGTGTGTGAGCCTAGCCTAGCATCAGTCAGAGAGTGTGTGTGTGTGAACCTAGCCTAGCATCAGTCAGAGAGTGTGTGTGTGTGTGTGAACCTAGCCTAGCATCAGTCATGAGAGTGTGTGTGTGTGTGAACCTAGCCTAGCATCAGTCAGAGAGTGTGTGTGTGTGAACCTAGCCTAGCATCAGGCAGAGAGTGAGTGTGTGTGAACCTAGCCTAGCATTAGTCAGAGAGTGTGTGTGTGTGAACCTAGCCTAGCATCAGTCAGAGAGTGTGTGTGTGTGTGAACCTAGCCTAGCATCAGTCAGAGAGTGTGTGTGTGTGTGAACCTAGCCTAGCATCAGTCAGAGAGTGTGTGTGTGTGAGCCTAGCCAAGCATCAGTCAGAGAGTGTGTGTGTGTGAACCTAGCCTAGCATCAGTCAGAGAGTGTGTGTGTGTGAACCTAGCCTAGCATCAGTCAGAGAGTGGTGTGTATGTGAACCTAGCCTAGCATCAGTCAAGAGAGTGTGTGTGTGTGAGCCTAGCCTAGCATCAGTCAGAGAGTGTGTGTGTGAGCCTAGCATCAGTCAGAGAGTGTGTGTGTGTGTGAACCTAGCCTAGCATCAGTCAGAGAGTGTGTGTGTGTGCCTAGCATCAGTCAGAGAGTGTGTGTGTGTGAACCTAGCCTAGCATCAGTCAGAGAGTGTGTGTGTGTGAACCTAGCCTAGCATCAGTCAAGAGAGTGTGTGTGTGTGAACCTAGCCGAGCATCAGTCAGAGAGTGTGTGTGTGTGAGCCTAGCCTAGCATCAGTCAGAGAGTGTGTGTGTGTGAACCTAGGCTAGCATCAGTCAAGAGAGTGTGTGTGTGTGAACCTAGCCTAGCATCAGTCAGAGAGTGAGTGTGTGTGAACTAGCCTAGCATCAGTCAGAGAGTGTGTGTGTGTGAACCTAGCCTAGCATCCAGTCAGAGAGGTGTTGTGAACCTAGCCTAGCATCAGTCAGAGAGTGAGTGTGTGAACCTAGCCTAGCATCAGTCAGAGAGTGGTGTGTGTGAACCTAGCCTAGCATCAGTCAGAGAGTGTGTGTGTGTGAACCTAGCCTAGCATCAGTCAGAGAGTGTGTGTGTGTGAACCTAGCCTAGCATCAGTCAGAGAGTGTGTGTGTGTGAACCTAGCCGAGCATCAGTCAGAGAGTGTGTGTGTGTGTGAGCCTAGCCTAGCATCAGTCAGAGAGTGTGTGTGTGTGAACCTAGCCTAGCATCAGTCAGAGAGTGTGTGTGTGACCTAGCCTAGCATCAGTCAAGAGAGTGTGTGTGTGAACCTAGCCTAGCATCAGTCAAGAGAGTGTGTGTGTGTGAACCTAGCCTAGCATCAGTCAGAGAGTGTGTGTGTGTGAACCTAGCCTAGCATCAGTCAGAGAGTGTGTGTGTGTGAACCTAGCCTAGCATCAGTCAGAGAGTGTGTGTGTGAGCCTAGCCTAGCATCAGTCAGAGAGTGTGTGTGTGTGAACCTAGCCTAGCATCAGTCAGAGAGTGTGTGTGTGTGAACCTAGCCTAGCATCAGTCAGAGAGTGTGTGTGTGTGAACCTAGCCTAGCATCAGTCAGAGAGTGTGTGTGTGTGAACCTAGCCTAGCATCAGTCAAGAGAGTGTGTGTGTGTGAACCTAGCCTAGCATCAGTCAGAGAGTGTGTGTGTGTGAACCTAGCCTAGCATCAGTCAGAGAGTGTGTGTGTGTGAACCTAGCCTAGCATCAGTCAGAGAGTGTGTGTGTGTGAACCTAGCCTAGCATCAGTCAGAGAGTGTGTGTGTGTGAACCTAGCCTAGCATCAGTCAGAGAGTGTGTGTGTGTGAGCCTAGCCTAGCATCAGTCAGAGAGTGTGTGTGTGTGTGAACCTAGCCTAGCATCAGTCAGAGAGTGTGTGTGTGAACCTAGCTTAGCATCAGTCAGAGAGTGTGTGTGTGTGAACCTAGCCTAGCATCAGTCAGAGAGTGTGTGTGTGTGAACCTAGCCTAGCATCAGTCAAGAGAGTGTGTGTGTGTGACCTAGCCTAGCATCAGTCAGAGAGTGTGTGTGTGAACCTAGCCGAGCATCAGTCAGAGAGTGTGTGTGTGTGAACCTAGCCTAGCATCAGTCAGAGAGTGTGTGTGTGTGAGCCTAGCCTAGCATCAGTCAGAGAGTGTGTGTGAACTTAGCCTTGATGCAGCTAATCTGGCTGTGACGGTCCCACCTGATGACGGAGACTTGTGTTGCCTCCGAAACGTCGTGATCTTTATTTTATTTTTTATTAATTTGATGTTTTACCTACGTGACTTTACCGAAAAAACCTAGGAATATGAATCCTTGCAGTCACGAAAGCTTCAAATCTAGAATTAGCCTTGTATCGTTTAACACGTAGAATTTCGCGACCAATATCAATAATACATGTTTTTTTGCGTTGGATCGAAAGGTTTTGGGTTAGATTGATCGTGAGAGTGTGTGTGCGAACCTCGCCTGGCACTATGGTGAGGGATTCATATTCCTGGTTCTTTCGGTAAAGTCACATAGAAGGGAAATAAAATAAAACATAAAATTATCACGACGTTTTGGCCACAACGCAAGCAGGTGAAGAATCAGAGCTGTCGGAAAGACAGCGTCTTAATGAACACTGCTAAGCTTGGCAGCGTATTTTAAGCTGGGTGGGAGGAGGAGAGCGCCTTGACAAAGGAGTTTACATATCAACAGAGGAATTTAGCATATTGATGACATGCAGATATGGGGTTAGTCACTCCTTACGGAATGTGTAGGCGGTGGGGGGTCTCAAAGTCATATTATGCTCGTGTGTTATGTAGGATTAGCAGTAATAAAGGTAGGTACATTTTAATAATAAAAAACTGCGGCAGCCAAACCACCGCGTATCAAGTTAGTGCATTACGTGGAAAAAAAAGAAAGGCGTTTCTGAAGAACTATAAATACCATAACTATCATACAATAAACCGATGTGAAAACAAACCCTAAATATAAACTACATCAATATAATCAATGTACTCAATATACTTTCCAATAAGCTGAGCTATTCACATTAAGTAACTGGGTATACACTACACTATATAATGAATACCATATAGTGAACCGATAAAAAACTAAAATATAAACTACATCAATATAATCAATATACTCTCTAATAAGCTGAGTATACATGTCAACAGAGGAATTTAGCATATTGACGCTAAATAACTGCAATTACCACTACTACCATACAATAAGCCGATGTGAAAAAACTAAATATCAATATAATCAATGTACTCAATCGAAATGTATGGTGAGGGAGTTAGTGAACCAAGCTAGGTACCTGTGAATGAGAGCGAGTGTGAGGGTGACCCAAACGTCAGGACATTATTATACAGTGTAGCCCAAAGTCAGGTCACATTAGATTATTATTATTGTACAGGGTGGCCTCACATTAGGTTATTATTGTACAGTGTAGCCCAAAAGTCAGTACACATTGGGTTATTATTGTAATGGGTTCCGGAGACACTTGCAGAGGTAACTTCTTTATTACAATCCAACACTCCAACATTCCAACTCTCCAACTCTCCAACAGTCCTGATACTCTGTTCCAGCCTAGGTACACAGCCTAGATACTCTACTCTGGCTACGCTCTGGAACTCGCCCTCACAAGGTCGTAGAGTCGGGAGTTACAGAGTCCCACCACTGGCCCTCACAGCGTCCCAGGGTTCTCAGATGGCTGTCTTGGGTCTTGGGTCTTGAGCTACAACTGGCCCTGATCGTCCAGGGAGCTCCCCTTTTATGCCTAGTCCCCAACGAGGGGTGGGGCCGTGTGCGCCCCCAGATATCCCACAGAGCACACACAGCCCCCCCTGTTGGTGGCGCCAAGGGGCCCAAGCGCCTGGGCCGCCCAGGGTCCCAGAGCCCCCAGCAGCCCCTCCTTTCTTATGTCACTACATTATTATTGTACAGTGTAGCCCAAAAGTCAGTACACATTGGGTTATTATTATTGTACAGTGTAGCCCAAAGTCAGTACACATTGGGTTATTATTATTGTACAGTGTAGCCCAAAAGTCAATGCACATTGGGTTATTATTTTCCAGGGTGGCCCAAAAGTCAGGATACAGGGTTATTACACAGGGTGGCCCAAAAGTCATGACACATAGGGTTATGATTATACATGGTGGCCCAAATTCAATTGGTCTCCGCTCGATAAGCGAACATTTTGCTTGTTTTGCTTACAAATGGGTCTAATTTGCTCGTTGTAGCGAATTGTTGTAGAAAGAACACTCTTTAAGCGAGACGTGCCTGTACGGGGTGGCCTTAAATTCAGGACACATTGGGTTAATTCGTATATTTGAACACATTTTCAAACTGACTTTCATTATTAACATTATCAGAATGCATGAATTTTCTTTTGAAATTAATTTACAAGTGTAATCTTTGAGCATTCTCTTTCTCTCTGTGCCTCTCTCTGTCTCTCTGTGTCTCTTCCTCCCCCTCTGTCACTGCCCCTCTCTCTGTAGGTGAGAGCAGCAAGTCTGCAGGAGCTGGTCTACAAGAACGGCCAGGCTGGCGTTACAAAGGCAACCGTCTCCATTACATTCGACAACCGTGACCGGAAACAGAGCCCCCTGGGGTTCGAAGGCCATGCGGAAATCACCGTCACCAGACAGGCACGCACACCCTTGCCTTTACTCATCCACTCGCTCACTCACCCGCTCACTCACCCACTCGCTCACTCACCCGCTCACTCGCCCACTAACTCACCCACTCACTCACCCACTCACTCTCACTCACTAATTCACCCGGAGAGAGAGGACCACGCGGAGATCCCGGTCACCAGACAGGGACGCAGCGCTTTAAATGTATCTGTGTATTTGTGTGTGCGCATATATATGTACGTGTGGGTGGGTGTGTGTCTCTGTGTCTCAGTGCCCCCTTGTGTCTCTCTGAGTCTTTGTCTGAGTGTCTTTTCTGTGCAGGTGGTGATTGGAGTCTTAGTGTCTCTGCATGTGTCTGCTCTGCCTGCCTCCTCTGTGCAGGTGGTGATTGGCGGCAGGAACAAGTATCTGATCAACGGGGTGAACGCCACCACGGCGCGTGTGCAGGACCTCTTCCGCTCTGTGGGCCTCAACGTCAACAACCCCCACTTCCTCATCATGCAGGTACCTCCTCAACATCACCACTAACACCACCATTACCACCATCATCACCACCGTCATCACCACCATCATCACCATCAATGTCAACAACCCTCACTTTCTCATGCAGACACCTCTTCAACATCATCACCACCGTCATCATCATCACCACCATCAACGTCAACAACCCCCACTTCCTCATAATGTAGGTACCACCTCTACATCATCAATATCATCAGCATCATCGTGCAGGTTAGACTATTATCTCTTGCTCATGAAGGAGATGAGTGGTGAGTGGGTGGTGAGTGAGTGTTTTCTTGTTTTGCAGGGTCGCATCACCAAGGTTTTGAACATGAAGCCTCCTGAGGTGAGGCATTTGCCCTTGCCACCACTCGCCCTTTCCACCATTCACCCACTCATCGTGTCCACCCCTCACCACTGCTCACCCTCATCTCCTCACCTCTCCAGATCCTGGCAACGATTGAGAGACTGCAGGGACTCGTAGCTCTTCTCCTCACCTCTGCTCCTCACCTCTCGTCTCCGCACCTCTTCCCACAACTCCTCACCTTTCCCCACATCTCTCAGTGTCTCTTTTTTCCTCAGCGTCCCTTCCTTTCCTCAACCCCTCTCACCCCCCCTCACCTCACCCCAGATCCTAGCGATGATTGAGGAGGCTGTAGGGACCCATATCTCTGCTCCTCACCTCTCGTCTCCTTACCTCTGCTCCTGACCTCTCCTCACCTCTCCCCAACATCTCCTCACCTCTCCCCATGTCTCTCCTCGTCTCTCTATTCTGTCTCCTCGTCCCCACCCCTCCTCGTCTCTCCTCCTCACCTCTGCCCCTCACCTCACCCCAGATCCTGGCGATGATTGAGGAGGCTGCGGGGACCAGGATGTATGAGAGCAAGAAACTGGCAGCGCAGAAGACTATCGAGAAGAAGGAGGCCAACTTAAGGAGATCAACGACGTGAGGGGACCTCTCGCTCACCACCTACGCTCACCACCTACGCTCACCACCTACGCTCACCACCTACGCTCACCACCTACGCTCACCACCTATGCTCACCACCTATGCTCACCACCTACACTTACTATGATCCACTTGCCACGAGTGACCCCTATGATCTCATGACCCCTGTCTCCATTTTTCCAGGTTCTGGAGGAGGAAATTTCTCCAACGCTGGAAAAACTCAAACAGGTGAGGCACCGACACTTGCTATACACTGGCAACTCACTCGCCACCCACTCGCCACACACTCACCACTTTCCCCTCCCGCTTCATCCCCAGGAGCGCACCTCCTACCTGGAATACAGCAAGCTGTGCCGGGAGCTGGATTCTCTCCGGCGCCTGGTGATCGCTCACCAGTTCTTCACGGCGAGCCAGGGCCAGGAAAACGCCGCTCTGCACCTCCAGAAGCTGCGTACTGATGAGCAGGAGGCGCGAGAGGAGGGTAGAGAGGCTGGAGGAGGAGGAGAAGAAGAGGGAGGGAGAGCTGCGGGAGATGGAGAGGAAAAGGGACAAGGTGAGGATGAGTTGGGGGGAAGAGGAAGAGGGGGAGAGAGAGGTAGGGAGGGAGGGAGAGCTGTGGGAGATGGAGAGGAACATGGTGAGTGTGGGTGAGGGAAGAAGAGGGGGAGGGAGGTGATGTTAATAATGTTGATGATGGTGATGTTGATGGTGTGTAGGAGGCAGGAGGGGATCTGTCCCGTGTGGAGGAGGCCCTGACCCAGGCCCAGCGTGCCCACGCCAAGGCCCAGAGCACCCTGGACATCCGCACAGAGGCCCTGGCTACGGAGCAGGCGCACAGGGAGCAGCTGCTCGCTCACATGCAGGAGGTACCTCCTCGCCGACCTCGGTCACCTCCCTAACTCACCTCTCTCTCACCATGTCTCTCTCTGCAGGCCACATCTCATCCAATCTTTAGTTTCAAACGTCAATTCATGTTTTACTTGTGATATTCAATAAAAAAATAATTTAGGTAACTACCGCGATTAAACTACCCCAACATCTAAATACCGCCCCCCCTAAAAAAACCTTATTGCTGCGTTTAAAACAAGTATTTTATGTTCAGATAATATGAATCATCGTATTACTGATATTTAGAGAGATAAGTGAATGTGTTTTGTGCCAGGTGTATGGGGCTTGGGTGGTCTGTGGAAATGTTTTGCTGAGTGGTCCGCAGGCCAAAAGCTGTTTGAGAAACGCTGCTCTAGACGAGGTGAACTTCACCTCCGGGCTCGCAGGTCGTGTCTCGCTCACAGTGTCTCCCCCTCTCTGCCCCTTCTCTGCCCCCAGGACGCCAGTGCCCGCGACGCCAAGCGCTCCCAGGTAGTGGCGCTGGAGGCGGCGCTGGCGTCGGCGTTGGCATGCTCCCAGGAAGCGGCGAGGGGCCTGCAAGAAGCTCAGGCGCGCTTCGCGGCGGCCTCGGTGGGCCTCTCGGAGGATGGGCAAGGCGGCCACGCCGCCACGCTGGCCGAGCAGATCCTGAAGTGCCGCCAGGAGGCCAGCCAGGCCCAGACTGAAGCTGCGCAGGCAAGGGAGGAGGCCTCTGGGCCTACTAACTCGTGCATTCACCCACCCGTTCTCATTCGCCGTCCTGGAGTACCCACTCGACAACCCACCCCACCCCGTGCCCCACAGGCTCAGATGAAGCTGTCCCCGTGCAGCGCGAGCTGCAGCAGCGCAAGGCGGAGGAGGGCCGCACCACGGAAGCCTACACTCGCGACCAGCAGGCTCTGTCTCGCTTGAAGACCCGAGCCCAGGGCCTACTCAGGGACATGGCCGCCCTGGGCTACCACGGGTAACACGGGGGGTGGAGGAGAAAGGGGAGAGCGTGCAGGAGAGAGTAACGGAGGGAGGGAGGGGAGAGGAGCGACTCTGGGTGGGGGGGGGAGAGGGCGACGTGGAGGGGTTAACGTGCTGCGCTACTACGAACCCGGCAACCCGAGTGTTGATTCCCGCTCACGGCCAACACCAGTGACAATTATGTGATCCCTCATTTACCTCCCTAAGTTGACTCGGCCTTAATTGAGTACCTGTGAATGGCACCATCAAGGGAAACGGGAGGTCATGGTTGTGGTGCTGCCGCCCACATCCCTCGTGTACCACGCAGACCTAGCAGCACTTTGCCCCAACACTGTTGAGGCTATATGGGGGAGCTTTGTCTTTGAGTCTCTGTGTGTTACTCTTTGGTTTTTCGGACTCGTTGTGTTGCGCCCGAACGTCGTGATTTAATTTAGTTTGTGTTTACATTTATTTAATTACATTTTTTTACCTACGGGACTCTTACCGAAAAAACCAAAGGGTATGAATCCTTGCAGCACGAAAGCGTCAAATCTAGAATCTCTGTGTGTATTATTGCGAGTGGGAAACGGTGGTTAGTTGGTACATGCTGCGCGACTATGAACTCAGCAGGAAACCCAAGTTCGATTCCCGCTCACGGCCACCACCACAAGTGGTAATGGTAACAGGCAGCAATTATCTGAACAATCGGTCCTGGGCCTCCTCCCAAGGTCAACTCGGCCTAAAATGAGTACTTGGTGCAGTGTGCAGTAAATATCGCCACTGGAGCAGCTGTGTGTGGCTGTTACCATGGAGGACATTGGAGAGGCGAAGCTTAACTACACTATAAACTAAACTATATTTATTTTACCAGGTAAGGCCCCACTGAGCTATGTAGCTCTTTTTCAGAATCGACTTGGCTATAAAAATGATAGCTCAACGAAGTGGCTTATCACGTGGAAATTTATAGCGTCCAATACTCTAAAGGGGTGATGTTGATTCTCAATGTTGAATGGAAAACACTGGAGGTCCCGGGAGAAAAATCCATGCGACCACGGGGAGAGAAACGTGCAAACTCCAAATATACAGCAGGTGTCAGGTTTGGGATTGAAACCCACGACTTCCTGTACACCAGGCGAGGTAGTTAACATAACAGCGGTGTCCAGCTGTAGAGGGGCAGCTGTGTGTAACTGTTATCATGGAGACGGTAGGGAGGCTAACAGGCGGTAGTCCGGATGTAGAGGGCCAGCTGGAGATGCTGCAGAAGAAGATGAAGGAGCTGGCCGCGGAGGGATCGGCGATGAGAGAAAAAGTAGACCGGGGCGGATCGCCAGCATGCCCCAGCTCCAGTTTGATTACCGGTGGGTGGATCTATTAATCACCTGCTCAAGTGCATTTAGCCCATTCACTTGCTCCATCGCCACCACACCCAGCTCTAGTTTGACTACCGGTGGGTGTGTCTGTTGCTAGCTCACTCACCCACATCGCTCATTCACCCACTCACTCACTAAACTACCCACCCATCATTCACCTGCTCGCTCATTCACCCACTCATTCACCTGTTCGCTTACTCCGCCACCACGTCGCTCATGGTCTTACGCGCTCACTCATGCGCTCCCTCACTCGTTTGCTCGCTAACTCACTCGCTCCCTCACTCACTCGTTCACTTGCTCACTCACACACTCACCTACCCATTCACCTGTTAGCTCGCTCGCTCGCTCACATGCTCGCTCACTCACTACTCTCCCTCTTTTCGTGTTGCCTCCTCTCTCTTCACTCCTCACCCGCTCTCCCCCGCCATGCTCGCGCGTGCCCTGTGCAGGGACCCCGAGCGGGCTGGGACCGTGGCCGTGTGCGGGGCCTGGTGGCGTCTTTGCTCCGCGTGGAGGATCCTGCATCCGCCACTGCTCTGGAGGTGGTGGCCGGGGTAAACTCTACAACGTGTGACTGACACCGAGGTGAGCGCCCACGCTCACCCATGCTCGCCCACACTCTCCACGCCCACACCCATCCACCATCGTGGAGGTGGTGGCCGGGGTAAACTCTACAATGTAATGACCAACACCGTGGTGAGCGCCCAGTCCTCACTCCGCTCACCCACCCTCACCCGGTGAGTGGCTCACCATGCTCGCTCGCACTCACCGGGGCGAGCAGTCGGTGAGGAGTTTCTCCGTCGCCCTCCCTGTAGGTGTCACCGTGTCTCTCTCACTGTGTTGCAGTTGACAGGGAAGCTCCTGCTGGAGCGTGGCTGCCTACGGCGCAGAGTCACGGTGATTCCGCTGAACAAGATCACCCCAGCGTCACCCCCCCCAGCGTCACCCATTGCGCGCAGCCTCGTGAGCACCCTGCCGTGTCTCCCCTCCGTGTCTCCTCACCGTGATCTCCCCGTTCTCTCTCCCTCACCCCCGTGATCTCCACGTGTCTTCTATGTCCCCGTGTCTCCTTCCCGTGTCCCTGTCTCCTCACCCTCCGCATCTCTCTCCTCACTCACCATGTCTCCCCCCTCACCCCCCGTATCTCCCTCCTCACCCCCCCCACGTC
>NW_026891239.1:0-29035 GCF_015708825.2 Lethenteron reissneri | reverse complement strand
AGGGAGTCAGCTGTGAGTGTGAGGGGACTGGTGGCCACGGGAGGTAATGACGGGAGTCAGCTGTGAGTGTGAAGGGACTGGTGGCCACAGGAGGTAATGACAGGGGAGTCAGCTGTGAGTGTGAAGGGACTGGTGGCCACGGGAGGTAATGACAGGGGAGTCAGCTGTGTGAAGGGACTGGTGGCCACGGGAGGTAATGACAGGGGAGTCAGCTGTGAGTGTGAAGGGACTGGTGGACACGGGAGGTAATGACAGGGGAGTCAGCTGTGTGAAGGGACTGGTGGCCACGGGAGGTAATGACAGGGGAGTCAGCTGTGAGTGTGAAGGGACTGGTGGCCACGGGAGGTAATGACAGGGGAGTCAGCTGTGAGTGTGAAGGGACTGGTGGCCACGGGAGGTAATGACAGGGGAGTCAGTTGTGAGTGTGAAGGGACTGGTGGCTATGGGAGGTAATGACAGGGGAGTCAGCCGTGAGTGTGAAGGGACTGGTGGCCACGGGAGGTAATGACGGGGGAGTCAGTTGTGAGTGTGAAGGGACTGGTGGCTACGGGAGGTAATGACAGGGGAGTCAGCCGTGACTGTGAAGGGACTGGTGGCCACAGGAGGTAATGGCAGGGGAGTCAGCTGTGAGTGTGAAGGGACTGGTGGCCACGGGAGGTAATGACAGGGGAGTCAGCTGTGAGTGTGAAGGGACTGGTGGCCACGGGAGGTAATGACAGGGGAGTCAGTTGTGAGTGTGAAGGGACTGGTGGCCACGGGAGGTAATGACAGGGGAGTCAGCTGTGAGTGTGAAGGGACTGGTGGCCACGGGAGGTAATGACAGGGGAGTCAGTTGTGAGTGTGAAGGGACTGGTGGCCACAGGAGGTAATGACAGGGGAGTCAGCTGTGAGTGTGAAGGGACTGGTGGCCACGGGAGGTAATGACAGGGGAGTCAGCCGTGACTGTGAAGGGACTGGTGGCCACAGGAGGTAATGACAGGGGAGTCAGCTGTGAGTGTGAAGGGACTGGTGGCCACGGGAGGTAATGACAGGGGAGTCAGCTGTGAGTGTGAACGGACTGGTGGCCACGGGAGGTAATGACAGGGGAGTCAGTTGTCAGTGTGAAGGGACTGGTGGCCACGGGAGGTAATGACAGGGGAGTCAGTTGTGAGTGTGAAGGGACTGGTGGCTACGGGAGGTAATAACAGGGGAGTCAGCCGTGAGTGTGAAGGGACTGGTGGCCTCGGGTGGTAATGATGGGGGAGTCAGTTGTGAGTGTGAAGGGACTGGTGGCCACGGGAGGTAATGACAGGGGAGTCAGCCGTGAGTGTGAAGGGACTGGTGGCCTCGGGGGGTAATGACAGGGGAGTCAGTTGTGAGTGTGAAGGGACTGGTGGCCATGTGAGGTAATGACAGGGGAGTCAGCTGTGAGTGTGAAGGGACTGGTGGCCACGGGAGGTAATGACAGGGGAGTCAGCTGTGAGTGTCAAGGGACTGGTGGCCACGGGAAGTAATGACAGGGGAGTCAGCTGTGAGTGTGAAGGGACTGGTGGCCACAGGAGGTAATGACAGGGGAGTCAGCTGTGAGTGTGAAGGGACTGGTGGCGACTGGAATGTTTGAGAAGGGAGCGTGGTCAGGCGACGCAAGAGGATGGTGGAGTCTGGCGGATTGCAATGGTGGCGCTCCCCTTGCTAGGGAGTGATATTGTGAGACGGTGGTTTTTGTGCGGTGTCACCCTCGCAGGTGAGCAGCGACCTGCGGCACTTGCGCATGTTCGAGATGGACGTGGAGGAGGAGGAGGAAGAGGAGGAGGAAGAGGGGGAGGGGGAGGAGGAGGAGGAAGAGGAGGAGGAAGAGGGGGAGGAGGAGGAAGAGGGGGAGGGAGGGGGAGAAGGAGGGGGGGATGAGAAGGAGGAGGAGGAAGAGGGGGAGGGAGGGGGAAAAGGAGGGGAGGAGGAGGAAGAGGGGGAGGGAGGGGGAGAAGGAGGAGGGGGGGATGAGGGGATGGAGGAGGAGGAGGGGGAGGGAGGGGGAGAAGGAGGGGGGGGGTGGAGGGTGAAAAGGAAGAGGGGGGTAGAAGGGGAAAGAGGAGGGGAAGAAGCAGGATGAGGAGGAGGGCGGGGGAGAAAGGGGAGGAGGAGGGGAGGGAGGGTTAGGAGGAGGAGGGTTAGGAGGAGGAGGGGGAGAAGGAGGAGGCTGATTTCTCCACGTCGTTTGGCACTTCTGAGGTCTGCGACGGCTCTGAGCAGAGCGCGTCCGCCCCACGTGGGACTCGCACACAATGCTCCCTTCTGTGTTTGTGTTCACCTCGTCGTCGTCGTTCGATCGCAATAAACAGCCAATCGGCGAGCGAGTTGAAGTCGTGGTTGACAATTGTCGTCAACGTCTTCACTGAGAAGGGCGTTCTCTCTATTCACGCGTGGACCACCTCCACCACCTCCTCCACCACCTCCTCCACCTCCACCACTTCCTCCTCTCTCTCCCGCACCTCCTCCGAACTTTCCCTGGCCCCTCCCTCGCCTCCTCCTCCCCCCTCTGACGTGTCCCCACCAACCTCTGCCGCCCACGGATACGACGGCTCCGCTACCTCGTGCCAAGGGTCGCCTACACAGGTAGGGACAACAGCTTCCACGCTGCCCACCAGGGATTACAACACTGGTCAACACACTTGTTCTTCTGGCATAAGGTATTCCAACGGTGTTAAGGTAATTTTGGAGTGCTGCTGATTCCAAATCTGGCATCAGTTTTTGTCTATCACATGAGGTTTTTGAGATACCAAATATTGCATTTTCAATAAAAACTGCGGAAGAAAAATATTAAATGTGGATATCTACATAAAATGATATTATAAACACACTATCCTAAAAATACAGCACCATGTTTTAACACTAAGGCAGTCACTGACTCGCAACCACTTGCAATCATAAGTGACAGAGTTAATTTCGGGTAAAATCTATGAAAATGGGGTATGCCGATAGCATAAAAATGAGATGTGATTGAGCAAAATTGAGATCAGATTTGGAATCGGCACCCTGAAATTAGTCTAGAACAGCTGCAAAAGTCCAGGCCAGATAAAAAAAGGGTTTTTTTGTTGACTAGTGATATTTGTCTGTCGTGCATTTACGGAAATCCGCCCACCCATGCGCCTCCCCACCGAACACCGAGCGACGCCGCGATTGGTTGACGATGTCGGGGTGGGTGGGTGGGGGGGAAGGGTCAACACGCCCACTCATCCAACTGCCCCCCCAACCCCTGAACGCCAGAGGTCGCAAACGGGTTTTGATTCCTTACCCGGCCGCACCAGGGTCGCAAACGTGTACCCGTACCCGGCCGGGTACGGGTAGCCGGGTATCGGGTAGGGTACGGGTATCGGGTACCCGGTTGCAACCTCTGCTGAACGCCGCCCTGTCCAGCCAAGTTCCTACCTGCCCACTCCGAAGGAACGTGTTCTTAACGACCCCCTTCCCCGGGACGATGTCTAATTAAAATGTTAAGGGATGTCAGCTTGGGCATTGAAACAAAAATGTTTCAACTCTGGATTATACAAGTCCAGATATCCTCCCCGAATGCCCCAAACGAGGAACCGTTTAAGCAACAGCTGTTGTGTTAAACCCGCTAAGATATCATGATTCATGTTTATGCAACGTGCTGTTCGCAGACCATCTTGGGGCACAAATGGGGTTATGTAAGCAACAGCTGTTGTGTTAAACCCGTTAAGACGTCATGGTTCACGTTCATGCAACGTGCTATTCGCAGGCATCTGTTCGGACCATCTTGGCGCACAAATGGGGTTACGTGGCGATCGGCACGACCGCATCCCCTGGTGCCGATGCGATCACGACATTCACTCACTGCGATGTTAATCCTCATGACTGTTCGTTGGGTCTTTCGGTAATGTCACGTACAGTGAGGGAAACAAGTATTTGATCCCCTGCTTATTTTGTACGTTTGCCCACTGACGAAGAAATGATCAGTCTATAATTTTAACGGTAGGTTTATTTGAACAGTGAGAGACAGAATAACAAGAACAAAATCCAGAAAAACGCATGTCAAAAATGTTATAAATTGATTTGCATTTTAATGAGGGAAATAAGTATTTGACCCCCTCTGCAAAACATGACTTAGTACTTGGTGGCAAAACCCTTGTTGGCAATCACAGAGGTCAGACGTTTCTTGTAGTTGGCCACCAGGTTTGCACACATCTCAGGAGGGATTTTGTCCCACTGTTTCATTTGAGGCTGAGTCGATCTAGGGGAGGCCCCGGACCAGTTCAGATAATCGTCACTGGTGTTAGCCGTGAGCAGGAATCAAACCCGGGTCGCCAGGTTTGTAGCGCAGCGCGCTAACCGCTACACTGCTACACAGAGACCCATAGACTCACCACACAGAGACCCATAGACTCACCACACAGAGACCCATAGACTCATCACACAGAGACCCATAGACTCACCACACAAAGACCCATAGACTCATCACACAGAGATCCATAGACTCACCACACAGAGACCCATAGACTCATCACACAGAGACCCATAGACTCACCACACAGAGACCCATAGACCCATCACACAGAGACCCATAGACTCATCACAGAGACCCATAGACTCACTACACACATACCCATAGACTCACCACACAGAGACCCATAGACCCATCACACAGAGACCCATAGACTCATCACAGAGACCCATAGACTCACTACAAACAGACCCATAGACTCATCACACAGAGACCCATAGACTCATCACACAGAGACCCATAGACTCACCACACACAGACCCATAGACTCATCACAGAGACCCATAGACTCACTATACTACACAGAGACTCATGGACTCAACACACAGAGACCCATAGACTCACTACACAGACCCATAGACTTATCACACATAAACCCATAGACTCATCACACAGAGACCCATAGACTCATCACACAGAGACCCATAGACTCATCACACTGAGACCCATAGACTCATCACACAGAGACCCATAGACCCATCACACAGAGACCCATAGACTCATCACAGAGACCCATAGACTCACTACAAACAGACCCATAGACTCATCACACAGAGACCCATAGACTCACTACACACAGACCCATAGACTCATCACACAGAAACCCATAGACTCATCACACAGAGACCCATAGACTCATCACACTGAGACCCATAGACTCATCCCACGGAGACCCATAGACTCACTACACACAGACCCATAGACTCATCACACAGAGACCCATAGACTCACTACACAGAGACCCATAGACTCATCACACAGAGACCCATAGACTCAACACACAGAGACCCATTGACTCATCACACAGAGACCCATAGACTCATCCCACGGAGACCCATAGACTCACTACACACAGACCCATAGACTCATCACACAGAGACCCATAGACTCACTACACAGAGACCTATAGACTCACTACAGACCCATAGACTCATCACACAGAGACCCATAGACTCACTACACAGAGACCCATGCACTCATCACACAGACCCAAAGGCAGCATCTCCGCTGTGTTTTATAATCAGTGCTTAATCAAAAACGTGCATACACAGATACATACACAGATACATACACAGATACATACAGGGTACATACATATACACACGGCACACGTACACACCTTACACACGTATATATTGTTATATTATAATGGTATTTTATGTTGGTAAATTCTATGGTTATATTATATTTATATTTTCTATTGCGATATGCTACACAACAAGAACAACCGCCATTCGCCACTAAGTGGCGGTGACATCACCACGACGCTTGTGCCAGGCTATGTGCACCTTGAGGCCACGTGAAGTGTCGAACGCCCGCTGGCAGGAAGTCATGGGGCAGACCCAGGTGCCATGGATGGAATGACTGAGATGACTGGCTGATGCACCACCTGTGCCCCCTACTGTGCCAACTTGCTGTGCTTTAGCCACCCGGCGCTCCGCTCGTTGTGAGCGTCGCTCCTCCGCCCTCCGTTGTTGTTGGAGGGCGACTGCCTCCAACTGCCCAGTAGCGTCCTTCACGAGCCTCCACAGAGGCCGATCTTGATGCCCCTGGTACCAGTCTTTGGCAAGTCCACTCAGCTCCACATCCTCCTGTACCACATCACTCCATCTCTTCTCTAGCCTTTTCCGCGCCCGTTTAGCGAACAAAAGCTGTTTAGGCATGCGGTGGCTGGGCATGCGGGCTGCATGTCCCAGCCAATGCAGCCTTGCCTGCTGGAGGAGCTCACCGATGGGACTTTGTCCACATCTTTCAAGGATTTGTGGGCTCCTCACACATTCCAGCCTGGTTAAACCCAGGATGGATCGTAGGCAGGCCAGCCTCAATATTTCTAACTGGCGAAGATGTTCCATTAGGGGGGTCCACGTTTCGCAAGCGTAGAGAAGGGAGGGAATGACCGTGGCCGAGAAGACCTGAAGCTTCGTGCGGAGCGACCGACCAGGTAGCTTCCACACAGCGTTACGCAACCGATGAAAAGATATTGCCGCTCAACTGATTCGGAGTGAGACCTCTGCTGTTTAACCGGAGCCGGTCATAAGCACACTGCCCAGGTATGGGAAACTCTCCAGTCTCTCCACAACTGCCCCATCACCGATTGTGAGTTGTGGGGGTGGAGTGTCCGATGGTACAAAATACCCTGGCAGGTGCTTAGTTTTGGTGGTTGCCTGCCAGCAACGGGGAGTGCTTGTGAACTGAGCAAAGTAAATAAAAGGACCGATTCCACAAGCCGTCTCCCGAGTGTTGTTACACAAGGTGGGAGTCCCAGGGTCTCGCTAGCCGGTCCTCAGTCTTCTACTGGCTCTTCTGCCTTCAACTCGTGGCCACAACTCACCCCCTTGGCTCCTGCCTTTCATACGTCTCCCACCCGAGGGGCGGGGTCCCGTGGGATCCCAGGACACCCGTTGGGAGGGGTGCGGGGGATTAAGACGCCCCACAGCTCCCTGCAGGTAAGTAGTGGCTGCTAGCCGATGTGTGCATGGCTTACATAACACCATTACATGCTGGTTTGATTTAAAGCTTTCGTGACTGCAGGGAAATTTTTTTATTGTTTTATATTAATATTATATTTTATATATATTATTTCCCTTCTACGTGCCTTTATTATTTATATTATTTTATTATTTCCCTTCCATGAAACTTTATTATTTTTATTATTTTATTATTTCCCTTCTACGTGACTTTATTATTTATATTATTTTATTATTTCCCTTCTACGCGACTTTATTATTTATATTATTTTATTATTTCCCTTCTACGTGACTTTATTATTTTTATTATTTCCCTTCTACGCGACTTTATTATTTTTATTATTTCCCTTCTACGTGACTTTATTATTTATATTATTTTATTATTTCCCTTCTACGTGACTTTACAATTTATATTATTTTATTATTTCCCTTCTACGTGACTTTACTATTTATATTATTTTATTATTTCTCTTCTACGTGACTTTACCGAAAGAACCAGGAATATATATACCATTACATGCTGTATAAAAGGCTAAGTTGTGAGTATGTGTGTCTGTTCAAAATGTTTAGCGTACTTCCTGAAATGCAACAGACTTGAAATTTGCCATGCGGGTACTTTGCAGACTGTACACCATGCACACTTTATAAAAATACACTTTTGTGTTTTTTTTTGCACAGCAAGTGAGCTGTGACGTCACATACCTGTCATGTCACCCAAATGCGTGGCTGGGGAGGGGAGATAAAAGAAATAATAAACTCGGCTACAAACTTTGAACTTGCCACGTGTCTAGCTCCCATACTGTACACAAAGTCAACCGTCTAAAATTGTACACCCCTAGCTGCCAGTGCTATTCAGTGACCTAAAATTAAATGTTTCGCTCCGGATGATCGCTACAAAGTATGACCTGTGTTTTGATTTAGTGTGCTGATCTTAAAGGTGCATTGAAAAATTACAATACTCCGATTGATGCTCCTGCTGTTGTGGAGTGACTCATGCAGCCAGCTATGGCTGCAGGGTTTTGGTAGTAGATGTTGTTTATGCCATTTATTGTGAAAATTCCGTCACAGTTCCTATGATTGCTTTTTCATTGCTTTCATGGCTTTATTTTGGTGATTTCGAAAAGTGTATTGGTTTAGCCATGTTTGTTTGTTGTAGTACAGAGTTAGACTGATGGCCTTAATCTAAGCTGTCTTGTGGTTGTTGTTGTTGTTTTACTTGCATCCCACTGAGATTTTTGCACACAGCGTTGGTGTACGGTGTTTTTTCTGCAATATTTTTGCTGTCTTTTCTTGAATTTTCTGTTTGCACTTAGTCACATATTCACTTTAAGATGTTTTTTTGTTCATGTTTTTGTTTTTTGTTTGTTGCGGTTGCACCCGATTCAAGAGCCGAATGGCTCACAGGGCTATACCTAATAAATGAACTTGAACTTGTATTTTGGGGGGTGACCACGAGGTGTGTGACGTCACCAGCATACAGGAAATGGCGAGAATCGATATCTGATGAGCGTTTGTGGTATCGATTCAACGGGAATAGGCCGATTCTAAAGGAATCTACGACCTTCGATTCCTTCGCACGATTTAAAGAATCGAATCTTGGCGCGCGCGCGTGCGTAAGTTTAAAGTTTGACGCAGCGCTCGTTGGGGTTTTATTTTTAATTAGCGAGGTAATGAACAAAGTTTTATTTTCATTTGTATATGTTGTGTTTTTAAGTTTTAAGAAGTTTATAAATATATTTTTTCCCCCTGTAGGAGGGAGCTGTCTCTACCTGACTGGTGACATTCAATGCGGTTCGTGGTGATGATGCCGGTCGGCTACAGAGCTCACCAGAGTGACAACACCAGTCGGAGTTCATCACGATCGCGGTGGCGAGGAGATGTTCACTCCCTCGCCTGGTGGACAAGTGGTCGTGGGCTCGATCCCGTGTACAAAGCGAGGGAGTTAACATCTCCCAGCCACCGTGATGATGAGCGTGAGACTTGAAAACTAGAAATACACAGCAACAGCAGGCATCGTCAGGGCTGAGATCGAAGCCACGACCCCCTGTATACCCGGCGAGGTAGTCAACATCTCATAGCCACCGTGACGATGATGAGAGAGAGAGACGCAAACTCCAAATATACGGCAGCAGGCATCGTCAGGGTCGGGATCAAACCCATGACCTCCTGCATACCAGGCGAGGTAGTCAACATCTCATAGCCACCGTGACGATGATGAGAGAGAGAGACGCAAACTCCAAATATACAGCAGCAGGCATCGTCAGGGTCGGGATCAAACCCACGACCTCCTGCATACCAGGCGAGGTAGTCAACATCTCATAGCCACCGTGACGATGAGAGAGAGAGACGCAAACTCCAAATATATGGCAGCAGGTATCATCAGGGTCGGGATCAAACCCACGACCTACATATCAGGCGAGGGAGTTAACATCGTCTCCACCGGTTCACTTCTGCACAGCGCCGATGGCCATGAGGATGAGGAGGAGCTGTTCCTGGCCGGGTCTCTGCGCCTGTGGGGGCTTCGTCTTCGCACAGCTGTGGGCAGTCTCGGCCGCTTCCTGGTGGTAACCGTTGGCCGCTGTCTTCCTCCTCACGGCTGCGATGAGCGCAAGTTTCTAAGTTCATTGGTTTCTGAGCGGCCTCCTGACCGTCTTGTATTTTACACACCCCGTACAGTCGTTTAACACCTAGTAGCGGCAGGGCTTTCGCGACCAATGTCATCCACAATAGAGGCGTTTTTGGTGTTAGATCGCGTAAATATATAAATGTTCTTTGGTTCTTTCGGTAAAGTCACGTAGGTAGAAATAAAATAAAATGAAACAAATCACGACGTTTCGATCGCAACACAAGCGAACTTCGTCGGGAGGGGGACAACCACAGCGAGACAATGCTGAAGTCGGCGGGAGAGCTGCCGTGGCAAGAGGTTACATAGTAGTGTAATGTGAGGATGTATCCGGCTCACTGACGTATCACAACTCGTCACGATGATTGGCTCTGCCGGTCCTGGTTTATAGCCAATGGGGGAAGCCTGGGGCCATGGCTCTGACGTAATGGCAAGCTGACAGCTGCAAGTAGATGATTGGTTCTGCTGGCTTTGGCCTCAGCCAATGGGGAGACGAGTCAGGGGCGTGGTCCCGGGAGCCTACGAGGGAGCCTGGAATATTCCACGGAGGCTAACCAGGATTGGTGGAAACGTACCACGTGACCCGGGTATTAAATAGGGGTGGAGAGGAACGGCACGTGGTCAGAACGGGAACGAACGGAGGAAGGGGGCCACGCGGGAGCGGGGCTCCGGGTTGCCACGTGGTCCAGGCTGCCACGTGGTCCAGGCTGCCACGTGGTCCAGGCTGCCACGTGGCAGTGTGTCTCTCTGTCTGTCCCTTTCACGCTGCCTGTCAACAGCGTGAAGGGAAGCTGTAATGCAAGTTGAATAAAAGACGGATTCCAGAAGTCGCCTCAACGACCCTTATTACATAGGTAAGAGAGGGGGGAGGAGGCAAGGGGGGAGAGAGATAGGGGGGGTGGTAGGGTGAGGGGGGGGGCGCGTGAGTGCTATGGAAAGAGGACGTGAGGCTGGGGGGGGGGGTGTGGGCGGGGCTGGCAGTAAACCGGCAGGTACGATGGAAACAACAACAACAACAAGTGAAGGCATTACCTGGTTGATAACATCCTTGCAATGATTGTTCAATTTGTATCCATCTTCTCGGTTTAAGTTTTGTCTATGTTTATATATCTGGATGGCTTCATGCACACACCTTTCATAGTAGCCCGAAGGTTTGCAGAGTAGCTTGGTCTCGGAAAAAAACAATATCACGCGAGCCCACGGCGTTATAGCAATGGTCAGCTACGGCAGAGGTATTGGTTCTGCCGTGTTTCAGATCTGCCTTGTGTTCGCGAACACGGTCCGAGACATGACGTTTTGTTTCCCCAATGTAACTGCTACCGCAGGGCATTGCATGTCAAGAATGACCTCCTTCACAGATGGGATTAGATCACGTATTTTGACCTGCATACCAGGCGAGGTAGTCAACATCCCCTGGCCACCGTGACTCCCCCCCACCCCCCGTCCCTTGCAGGTTGCTGCCCCTGTGGACCCCGCTCTTCGACCGCTCCGACTCTCCACTGCTGTGCACCGCGGCGCCGGGTCTCTCCCCCGGACAGCGCAGCCTGTGCCGGCGGCACTCGAACCACGCGGAGCAGGTGGCCAATGGCATCCAGCTGGCGCTCGACGAGTGTCGGCACCAGCTGCAGGCCTGGCGGTGGAACTGCACCACGCCCGGCGCCGAGGACACTCTGGGCCCCGTGGCTCAATCTGGTAAGGGGATCGTCAGGCTGGGTCGGAGCGAGCGTCGGAGCCTCTGCCGGCAACATAAAGGTTTAAAATAGCATGGTCGGGGCAGCTGATGTCAGTGATGGTGGTAGTCGTGAGCAACGACGGCGCTGGTGGTGGGTTTTCACCAATCGGAGGGCTGCCTCGCTTTACTCGCCACCATCCGACACGGCCAATTAGCGAGGTCTAGTGTCGTGTAAGCAGAACGTGGCCAATCCCCTTGTTTCAGACTGAAGTAGAATGTCTCCACAATGCTGGCTGTCGCCCAGAGGTCACAAACGGATATCGGGTACCCGGTTGCGACCTCTGCTGTCACCTGATGACGCTAGTTGTTGTTGTTGTGGTGGTTGTTGTGGTTGTTGTTTTCCCAGCGAAACATCACAATACTCGAATTGTAAATGTTGCAGTGAGTTTACTCTTCAACACACAGCAACCGGTCAGTGCTGTACTAGTGCAATGAGACAAAAACGTGCAGAGTGCTTCTTATTCATTTCTCACACTTGGGCACAAACACTGGGCGATATATATAGACACGTTTCTACGTGGCTACACACAGCCGACCTTTCTAGACAGCCCCATCGTCGGCGTCTAGCTACACGTAGCGATGACGACGACGACGATTGGAGCTGTGCAGAGGATCGGCCAGGATCCCGCGACAGCCCCGAACCTTCAGTTACGTCCCCCCTACTACACACTTCCCGGCGTGGCGAAACCCCGACTCCGGCCATGCCCCCTTCTAGAACCTTCTAGCAAGTTCCCGGAGCTTCCCTACTGACCCCGCCTGTTACCTTGAACCCAGAGACGCCCCCCTTGTGGTTGGTTATTATATTACGCGCCCATACTCGTGATTACCCGTCCTGGCCCACAGGTGGCGCCCTGTCGTCGCACTCGTAACGAATTCGCCACGTTCTGTTTTTCGTGCCAAATCCTTAACCTATGGGATGCGTCGGCGGGAGTGGCGGTTCTAACGACGTGACGTTTCTATTTCGGCAATGGTCTACACGAGATAATAGACAGTCGATCAAATTGTTTTGTCGGCGGGGCTGATTGGGCTCTTCGGGGTGGTCGGGGTGGGGGGGGCTCCAGGCTCGCGCGAGGCGGCCTTCGTCTCCGCCCTGATCGCCGCCGGAGTTGTCCACGCGGTGGCGCGCGCCTGCCGCCAGGGGGCGCTGCCGGGCAGCTGCGACTGCGTCGCTGCGGCCGCGGCAGATCTGCCGCGTGGCGCCCAGCCGGGCTGCGGGGACGACGTCAAATACGGATACCGGTTCGCCAGGAAGTTTGTGGACGAGAGCGAGCACGATCGCAGGCGGCATGGAAGAGGAGGGGAGTCTCGGCTGGAGCTCGTCCAGATGAATTTGCACAATAACAAGGCCGGCCGGCTGGTGAGTCGGCAAATGGGTGGATGGGTAGACGAAAATTAAAAAATTAACCCGTAAAAACAACGTTTTTCACTATAAATCCTTTATATGCGTGGCGGCTAGAGTCCTCTCGTCCTCTGGCTTGAGATGGCTGCCACCTATGGGTCAGATGATTGCCTGCCACCATTAAGCAATTGGTAATTAAATATTTAATTTGTTTTCCCTAAACAGTGTAAAATTTTGTAAAAAAAATTCACGAACATTAATTGTCTCGCAGAACGAGTCTGTGTGCAAAATGTCAGCTCGATTGGATGACGGGAAGTGGGTTAAAAAACGACCGAAAGATTTGCACGGTCGTATGCAAGCAAGCAAGCACGCAAGCGAACTTAATTTAAAGGATTTAAAAATCGCCCTGTTGGGCACGCTGAGGAGATGCTTGCGCAGACCCAATGTGGTTTTAGGCCAGGGTGGCCCCGTCTGCTACAGCAGAGGTGTAGGGAATTCCAACAAGACCTACATCTCTGCTTTATTGACCTGGTCAAGGCCTATGATACCATCAGTAGGTCTGGGTTGTGGGTTTTTCTTTGTGCTTTCAGTGTCCTTGACTCATGATGGTGAGCGGGCCTGGGAAAAGCTGCGTGGCGATGTTCTCTGGCTCCCACATAACTTAAAAAATTATTTTTGACCATGTAGTTCGTGAAGCCTTCCATGGCTGTAACGGGAGAATTTCCATCGGGTAGAGTGGGAGGGTGATGGATGCACGGGTGCGGTCAAGGGATGGCTCCCTATTGCTCAACCATGTTATGTATTCCGATGATCTGGTGATTGCTGCTCACTCAGAGGAGGAGATGGAGACGCTGCTGCTGAGACTGGAGCGTGCCACTAAGAGGTGGGGCCTTACCATCAGCCCCACCAAAACTAAGCACCTGCCTGGGTATTTTGTACCATCGGACACTCCACCCCCACAACTCCCATTTGGTGATAGGGTAGTTGTGGAGAGAGTGGAGAGTTTCCCATACTTGGGCAGTGGTGCATTGGCCAGTCATCTCCGTCAGTCGACCCATGACACCTGGGTCTGTCCCATGACCTCCTGCCAACGGGCATTCGACACTTCACGTGGGCTTAATGTGCACATGGCTTGGCACAGGCGCCGTGGTGACATCACCGCCACTTATTGGCGAATGGCGTTTGGTAGTGATGATTGTGGTGGTGACGATGATGATGGTGGTGGTGGTGCTACAGGCTGTGTACAATCTGGCGTACACGCAGTGCAAGTGCCACGGGTTGACTGGCGCCTGCACGCTCAAGATCTGCTGGCCACAGCTCGCAGACTTTCGCAAAGTTGGAAACTTTCTCAAGGTGAGCTCACGGCTGCATGGGACTGCACCCTGAGGAGGGGTGAGGGTGGGTGGGGTGAGGTGCGTGAGTGTGGGGTGAGTGTGGGGTGAGTGTGGGGTGAGGTGGGTGGGGTGAGTGGAGGTGAGGTGAGTGTGGGTGGGGTGAGGTGGGTGAGTGTGGGGTGAGTGTGGGGTGAGTGTGGGGTGAGGTGGGTGGGGTGAGGTGGGTGGGGTGAGGTGGGTGGGGTGAGTGGAGGTGGGGTGAGTGTGGGTGGGGTGAGGTGGGTGAGTGTGGGGTGAGTGTGGGGTGAGTGTGGGGTGAGGTGGGTGGGTGAGTGAGTGTGGGGTGAGGTGGGTAGGGTGAGTGGAGGTGAGGTGAGTGTGGGTGGGGTGAGTGTGGGTGGGTGTGGGGTGAGTGTGGGGTGAGTGTGGGGTGAGTGTGGGGTGAGTGGAGGTGGGGTGAGGTGGGTGAGTGTGGGGTGAGTGTGGGTGGGTGAGTGTGGGTGGGGTGAGGTGGGTGAGTGTGGGGTGAGTGTGGGGTGAGGTGGGTGGGGTGAGTGGAGGTGGGGTGAGTGTGGGTGGGGTGAGGTGGGTGGGTGTGGGGTGAGTGTGGGGTGAGTGTGGGGTGAGGGTGGGGTGAGGTGGGTGGGGTGAGGTGGGGTGAGTGTGGGGTGAGTGGAGGTGGGGTGAGGTGGGTGAGTGTGGGTGGGGTGAGTGTGAGTGTGGTGGGGTGAGTGTGGGTGGGGTGAGTGTGGGTGGGGTGAGTGTGGGTGGGGTGAGTGTGGGTGGGGTGAGTGTGGGTGGGGCTGAGTGTGGGTGGGGTGAGTGTGGGTGGGGTGAGTGTGGGTGGGGTGAGTGTGGGTGGGTGGGGTGAGTGTGGGTGGGGTGAGTGTGGGTGGGGTGAGTGTGGGTGGGTGAGGTGGGTGGGGTGAGTGTGGGTGGGGTCAGTGTGGGTGGGGTGAGTGTGGGTGGGGTGAGTGTGGGTGGGGTGAGTGTAGGAGGTGGGTGAGCTGAGTGTGGGTGGGGTGAGTGTGAGTGTGATGAGTGGGTGGGGTGAGTGTGGGTGGGCTGAGTGTGGGTGGGGTGAGTGTGGGGTGAGTGTGATGTGTAGGTGGGGTGAGTGTGGGTGGGGTGAGTGTGGGTGGGGTGAGTGTGGGGTGAGTGGGTGGGGTGAGTGTGGGTGGGGTGAGTGTGAGTGTGATGAGTGGGTGGGGTGAGTGTGGGGTGGGGTGAGTGTGGGGGTGAGTGGGTGGGGTGAGTGTGGGTGGGGTGAGTGTGAGTGTGATGAGTGGGTGGGGTGAGTGTGGGTGGGGTGAGTGTGGGTGGGGTGAGTGTGAGGTGTGGGTGGGGTGAGTGTGGGTGGGGTGAGTGTGGGTGGGCTGAGTGTGGGTGGGGTGAGTGTGGGGTGAGTGTGATGTGTGATGTGTAGGTGGGGTGAGTGTGGGTGGGGTGAGTGTGGGTGGGGTGAGTGTGGGTGGGGTGAGTGTGAGGTGGGTGGGGTGAGTGTGGGTGGGGTGAGTGTGGGTGGGGTGAGTGTGAGGTGGGTGGGGTGAGTGTGGGTGGGGTGAGTGTGAGGTGGGTGGGGTGAGTGTGGGTGGGGTGAGTGTGGGTGGGGTGAGTGTGGGTGGGGTGAGTGTGGGTGGGGTGAGTGTGAGGTGGGTGGGGTGAGTGTGGGTGGGGTCAGTGTGGGTGGGGTGAGTGTGGGTGGGGTGAGTGTGGGTGGGGTGAGTGTGAGGTGGGTGAGCTGAGTGTGGGTGGGGTGAGTGTGAGGTGGGTGAGCTGAGTGTGGGTGGGGTGAGTGTGGGTGGGGTGAGTGTGGGTGGGGTGAGTGTGGGTGGGGTGAGTGTGAGGTGGGTGAGCTGAGTGTGGGTGGGGTGAGTGTGAGGTGCGAGTGATGAGGCTGAATCAATGGGAGGGTTACAGACGTGGGGGGGGGGGGGGGGGTCCCTAACAGCTCAGGGTGCTGCCTGCATTCACTCAACCACCTCCACCACCATCACCTCCTCCACCACCACCACCATCACCACCACCACCACCATCACCACCACCACCACCACCATCACCACCACCACCATCACCACCACCACCACCACCATCACCACCACCACCACCACCTCCACCACCATCACCACCACCACCACCATCACCACCACCACCATCACCACCACCACTATCACCTCCACCACCACCTCCACCACCACCACCATCACCACCATCACCACCACCACCACCATCACCACCACCACCACCACCATCACCACCACCACCACCACCATCACCACCACCACCACCATCACCACCACCACCACCACCATCACCACCTCCACCACCACCACCATCACCACCACCACCATCACCACCACCACCACCATCACCACCACCACCACCACCACCACCACCACCATCCACCACCATCACCACCACCATCACCACCACCATCACCACCACCTCCACCACCACCACCATCACCACCATCACCACCACCACCACCACCATCACCACCACCACCTCCACCACCACCTCCACCACCACCACCTCCACCACCACCACCACCACCTCCACCACCATCACCACCACCATCACCACCACCACAACCATCACCACCACCATCACCACCACCATCACCACCACCACCATCACCACCACCATCACCACCATCACCACCACCTCCACCACCACCACCACCATCACCACCACCACCATCACCACCTCCACCACCACCACCTCCACCATCACCACCACCATCACCACCACCATCACCACCACCACCACCACCATCACCACCATCACCACCACCACCACAACCATCACCACCATCACCATCACCACCACCACCACCATCACCACCATCACCACCACCACCACCACCATCACCACCACCACCATCACCATCACCACCATCACCACCACCACCACCACCATCACCACCACCATCACCACCACCACCACCTCCACCACCATCACCACCACCATCACCACCACCACAACCATCACCACCACCACCACCATCACCACCACCACCTCCACCACCACCATCACCACCTCCACCACCACCATCACCACCACCACCATCACCACCATCACCACCATCACCACCACCTCCACCACCACCACCACCATCACCACCACCACCACCACCATAACCACCACCACCACCTCCATCACCACCTCCACCACCACCATCACCACCACCATCACCACCACCTCCACCACCATCACCACCACCACCACCACCACAAACATCACCACCACCATCACCACCACCACCATCACCACCATCACCACCATCACCACCACCTCCACCACCACCACCACCATCACCACCACCACCACCATAACCACCACCACCACCTCCATCACCACCACCACCTCCACCACCACCATCACCACCACCATCACCACCACCTCCACCACCATCACCACCACCACCACCACCACAAACATCACCACCACCATCACCACCACCATCACCACCACCATCACCACCACCACCACCTCCACCAACATCACCACCACCACCACCACCATCACCACCACCACCACCACCACAACCATCACCACCATCACCACCATCACCATCACCACCATCACCACCACCACCACCATCACCACCACCACCATCACCACCACCATCACCACCACCACCATCACCACCACCACCATCACCACCACCACCACCATCACCACCATCACCACCACCATCACCACCACCACCACCACCATCACCACCACCACCATCACCACCACCACCATCACCACCACCACCATCACCACCACCATCATCATCACCACCACCATCATCACCACCACCATCACCACCACCACCACCTCCACCACCACCACCTCCACCACCATCACCACCACCACCACCACCATCATCACCACCACCATCATCACCACCACCATCATCACCACCACCACCACCATCACCACCACCACCACCATCACCACCACCACCACCACCACCCCCACCACCACCTCCACCACCACCACCATCACCACCACCACCATTACCACCACCACCATCACCACCATCACCACCACCATCACCACCACCACCACCACCACCACCATCACCACCACCACCATCACCACCACCACCACCATCATCATCACCAACACCATCATCACCACCACCACCATCACCACCACCACCACCTCCACCACCACCACCACCATCACCACCACCACCACCATCATCACCACCACCATCATCACCACCACCACCATCACCACCACCACCACCACAGCAAAATAAAACACGGCGGATCCTCTTCCTCCTCCTCACCCCCTGACGACGACGGTGACGATGGCGGCTGCAGGACAAGTACGACGCAAGTTCCGCCGTGCGGCTGGTGACCCACAACTGGATTGCTCGTTCCGGGGGCGGCGGTGGCGGCGGTGCCTTTGCCGTTACCGGCGGCCGCAAAAGCGGCAAAGCCGCCCGCTGGCCGCGCCTGCACCTGGAGCCGGTGGACGAGGGGTTCGTGGCGCCCACTGCGAGCGAGCTGGTGCACGTGCACGGCAGCCCCGACTACTGCGAGCGCGACGATGCCCGCGGCGTTGCCGGCACGGTGGGGCGGCGGTGCCACTTGCCCGCCAACGGCACCGGGGATTGCTCGATCATGTGCTGCGACAGAGGGTACAACACTGTCCGAGGTGTGCCCCCACCCCGCCCCCCCGTCGCCGCGACCCGAAAATAAACTCAAACTATTCGTTAAGAAGCTACGAAACTATTTTATATTTAACCAGCCGAGCTGCGTAGATCCAGCCACAGACGATAGGTCGACCAAGTGGCTCGTCACGTAGAAATGCACAGCGTCCAAATTCTCTTAAATCGCCTGATTTTCAACGTGGAGGGAGAAGCGGAGGACCCGGAGACAAATCCACGTGACCTACGGGCAGAGAGAGACACGCAAACTCCAAATATGCAGCATCAGCGGGCATTGTCAGAGTTGGGATCGAACCCACGACCTCCTGCACAACAAGCGAGGGAGTTAACATCTCCTAGCCACCGTGATGATGATGAGAGAGAGAGAGACGCAGACTCCAAATATACAGCAGCAGCAGGCATCGCCAGGGTCAGTGCAATGTCTCTCATATCCTACACTACTTAGCTAGGACAAGCGTGCACTACTTGTGCTCGGATAACGACAGACACCCTCTCTTTCCACACTGTCCCTGTACTACTATACACTATCACTCTTGACTTAAAGCTTTCATGACAGCAGGAATTAATATTCTTTGGGTCTTTCGGTAAAGTCACGTAGATAGGTGAAAAAAAATCACTAAAATAAACCAAACGGTCGCTTGTGTTGCGATCGAAACGTCGTAGTTTTTTGTTACTTTTATTATTTTTTTAGGCCATCTACGTGGCTTTAGCAAAAGACCCCAAGGATACTATTCTTCGCTCCGTTACACTACTACGCTATACAGTACACTATACACTACACTACTATACACTACACTATACACTACACTATACACTACACTATACACTACACTACACTATACACTACACTATACACTACTATACACTACGCTATACACTACACTATACACTACACTATACACTACACTATACACTACACTACAATATACACTACACTCTACACTATACTATACACTACACTATACAGTACACCACGGAGAGAAGTGCACGCAGACTTTTGTTACCTCGCGGCGGCGATTGCAGAATCGCGATAAAAACCTCGTGGGCAAAACGACGATGTCCGACGTTTTGCACTCTCGCCTCTGCTGTGTTCCCCTCCCAGTGACGGTGGAGAAGCGGTGCAGATGCAAGTTCCGGTGGTGCTGCTCCGTCAAGTGCGAGCGGTGCCCGCAGACCGTTGACCAACTCTCTTGCAAGTAGACAAGTAGACTGCAGCCGCAAGCTGCCGGGTGGCCTCGGCTGGAGATCGACTCCAGTCGGGGTTCAGCCGAGTCCTGCCGGGTTCGGTGATCCGTTCAAAGTTGTTGAGGGTGCCAGCACCACGGCATCCAGCACTACACTATACACTACTATACACTACACTATACACTACTATACACTACACTATACACTACACACTATACACTGCACTATACACTACACTATACACTACACTATACACTACTATACACTACACTATACATTATACACTACTATACACTACACTATACACTACACTACTATACACTACACTATACACTACACACTACACTATACACTACTATACACTACACTACTATACACTACTATACACTACACTATACACTACACTATACACTACTATACACTACACTACTATACACTACTATACACTACACTATACACTACACTATACACTACTATACACTACACTATACACTACTATACACTACACTATACACTACTACACTATACACTACTACACTATACACTACACTATACTATACACTACACTACTATACACTACACTACACTATACACTACACACTACACTATACACTACACTACTATACACCACACTACTATACACTACACTATACACTACTCTACACTACACTACTATACACTACACTACTATACACTATATACACTACACTATGTAGACTCCACTTATATACACTGCTCTCTATATGTTACATGTTGATATACATGACATCTTGATGTGACGTGAGGCAGATGACGATGCTAGTACCTGCCTCCATTCCCGTTCTGTATCGGCCAAGAGTTTTCGTAGCTGTGAATTAAAAGTGTTTTGCATGTTCTGTCAAACAAAATCCTCAGGTTTCTATCTCATCGTTTTGATATCGCGATGGATTCAAAGTTGACGTCACTCGGGTAACGACGGCGGTCAACTGCACCGTGCCGCGGTTTGGGTTGGGCTGTAGCAGGATGGAATTAATCCGCGACAGAATGAATGACGCATTCAAGTTCATGTATTAGGTGTAGCCCTGTGAGCCATTCGGCTCTTGAATCGGGTGCAACCGCAACAAACAAAAAACTAAACATGAACAAGAAACATCTTAAGGTGAATATGTGACTAAGTGCAAACAGAAAATCCAAGAAAAAACAGCAACATATTGCAGAAAAAGCACCGTACACCAACGCTGTGTGCAAAAATCCCAGTGGGATGCAAGTCAAACAACCAACAACAACAACCACAAGACAACTTAGATCACGGCCATCAGTCTAACTCTGTACTACAACAAACAACCAACAACAACAACCACAAGACAACTTAGATCAAGGCCATCAGTCTAACTCTGTACTACAACAAACAACCAACAACAACCACAAGACAACTTAGATCAAGGCCATCAGTCTAACTCTGTACTACAACAACCAACAACAACAACCACAAGACAACTTAGATCAAGGCCATCAGTCTAACTCTGTACTACAACAAACAACCAACAACAACAACAACCACAAGACAACTTAGATCAAGGCCATCAGTCTAACTCTGTACTACAACAAACAACCAACAACAACAACCACAAGACAACTTAGATCAAGGCCATCAGTCTAACTCTGTTAATGTCGGGGAGGAAGCCAACTGGAGTCAATGGGACGGCCTAATATGGGGGTCTTTGTCGATCCACAAATCTCTTTAGATCGAGAAATCTCGGTGCCATCCACAAATCGTCAGTTTCTCGTTCAGAAATCACGTAGCGGGAGTCACTTTTAACGATAACAAATTTGTATTTCAAATATCACTGCTTGATCCACACTCCATCACATAGACCAACACACTCTAAATGTCAGAGCTCATTCACTGCTAGATCCACGCTCCATCGCATAGACCAACACACTCAAAGTGTCAGAGCTCATTCACTGCTTGATCCACACTCCATCGCATAGACCAACACACTTAAAGTGTCAGAGCTCAAACACTGCTAGATCCACACTCCATCACATAGACCAACACACTCAAAGTGTCAGAGCTCAAACACTGCTAGATCCACACTCCATCACATAGACCAACACACTCAAAGTGTCAGAGCTCAATCACTGCTAGATCCACACTCCATCACATAGACCAACACACTCAAAGTGTCAGAGCTCAATCACTGCTAGATCCACACTCCATCACATAGACCAACACACTCAAAGTGTCAGAGCTCAATCACTGCTAGATCCACGCTCCATCACATAGATCAACTCACTCAGTGTCAGAGCTCATTCACTGCTTGATCCACACTCCATCACATAGACCAACACACTCAAAGTGTCAGAGCTCAATCACTGCTAGATCCACACTCCATCACATAGACCAACACACTCAAAGTGTCAGAGCTCAATCACTGCTTGATCCACACTCCATCACATAGACCAACACACTCACAGTGTCAGAGCTCAATCACTGCTAGATCCACACTCCATCACATAGACCAACACACTCAAAGTGTCAGAGCTCAATCACTGCTTGATCCACACTCCATCACATAGACCAACACACTCAAAGTGCCAGAGCTCAATCACTGCTAGATCCACACTCCATCACATAGACCAACACACTGAAAGTGTCAGAGCTCAAACACTGCTAGATCCACGCTCCATCACATAGACCAACACATTCAAAGTGTCAGAGCTCATTCACTGCTTGATCCACACTCCATCACATAGACCAACACACTCAAAGTGTCAGAGCTCAATCACTGCTTGATCCACGCTCCATCACATAGATCAACACACTCAAAGTGTCAGAGCTCGATCACTGCTTGATCCACGCTCCATCACATAGATCAACACACTCAGTGTCAGAGCTCAATCACTGCTTGATCCACACTCCATCACATAGACCAACACACTCAGAGTGTCAGAGCTCAATCACTGCTCGCTCCTGGGCCTCCCCTAGGTCGACTCAGCATCAATCGAGAGCCTGGTGCGGTGTGTCGCAGTGAACATCGCCACGGGAGAGACACAGGCGGCTGGGCGTGGTGCTGGCCACCCGCCCCCCTCGTGAGCCTCCACTCGTGAGCAGCAGCAGGCTGCACAGGCTGCACGGCAGGGGGGTCTTTGTGTGGGGGGGGTACAGGGGGGTACGGGGGGGGTACAGGGGGGGGTACAGGGGGGGGGTACAGGGGGGGGGGGTACAGGGGGGTACGGGGGGGGGGGTACAGGGGGGGGGGGTTACAGGGGGGGGGGGGGGGGGGGGGTAACAGGGGGGATTACAAGGGGGGGGGGGGTGACAAGGGAGATACATCACTTACACACTGAACTCTGCACGTATAAAGTACTGTGCATATATATAGACATTTTCGATTTAAAGATTTCGTGACTGCAGGGATTCATGTTCTTGCTTCTTTCGGTAAACTCACGTAGAAGGGAAATACACAATACAATATAAAACAATAAAAATTAAAATAAATTAAATCACGACTTTTTTCGCGGGCAACACAGACGGAAGTTTGCGTTGCCTCCGAAACGTGGCGATATTATTTATTTTAATTTTATTTTTTATACCCACGTGACTTTACTGAAAAAAACACAGAGTATGCGCGTAGACTCTTTGCTTATTTCTATTTTATATTTAAAATTTTCACCCACGTGACTTTACCGAAAGAAGCAAAGGATATGGATCCTATCAGTCACGAAAACTTCAAATCGACTGCTGCACATACAGAACTGTGGCCAGTGTTGAGTCTATGGGCGGGCGCCTATCAGCTCTACGGAATTTAGCCTCGCTGCCACGTGGTCGCCTATCCGCGCTACGTTTTCTAAACGCGCCCTGCTAAAGCCACGCGTGGTCACAACGACGCACCGTCTCCCGCCCTTGTTGTGGTAGCGAAACGTCGGACCTCCACCACCACCACCACCACCACCTCCTCCACCACCACCTCCACCACCACCACCACCACCTCCTCCACCACCACCACCTCCACCACCACCACCACCACCACCTCCACCACCACCATCACCACCACCACCACCTCCACCACCACCACCTCCACCACCACCTCCACCACCACCCACCACCTCCACCACCACCACCACCTCCTCCACCACCTCCACCACCTCCTCCACCACCTCCACCACCACCTCCACCACCTCCTCCACCACCACCACCTCCACCACCACCACCACCTCCACCACCTCCACCACCACCACCTCCACCACCACCACACGAGGCAATAGCTTCGTGTGTCACCTCCTCGCCACGACGGAGTAGAGAGCTCAAGACCCCCCACCACCCACACAGACGTCTACGGAGCGAACCACGAGGTGAGTGAGTGCAGCCCTAGGCCACATTGCCCCGCCTGGTTGGGCTGGGCTGGCCTGGGCTGGGATTGGGCTGGGTGACATTGCCCGGCCTGGCCTGGTTGGGCTGGGCTGGGATTGGGCTGGGCTACATTGCCCGGCCTGATTGGCCTGGGATTGGGTTGGGATTGGGCTGGGCTGATGCCCCCCACCCCCCACCACCATCCCCTGTGGTCTTTGTGGAACAGTTGAGGGGTCTAAACTGTGTTGGTCAATCCACCCGTGGAATGTAACATTCATGTAAATGTCTAAGTCGAGATCATTTAATCAGAATCTGGGGTCGTGACGGTGACTAGGTGGATGTTAACTCATTCGCCTGGTCTACAGGAGGTCATGAGTTCGATCGCGACCCTGTAGAGATATTGACTACCTCGCCTGGTCTACAGGAGGTCGTGGGTTCCATCATGTCCCTGTAGAGATGTTAACTCCCTCGCCTGGTCTACAGGAGGTCGTGAGTTCGATTGCGACCCTGTAGAGATGTTAACTACCTCGCCTGGTCTACAGAAGGTCGTGGGTTCGATCCCAACCATGACGCCCCTCTATCAAGTTCAAGTTCATGTATTACGTATAGCCCTGTGAGCCATTCGGCTCTTGAATCTGGTGCAACCGCAACAAACAAAAAACTAAAATATGAACAAGAAAACATCTTAAAGTGAATATTAGACTAAGTGCAAACAAAATCTAAGAAAAGACCAAAATATTGCAGAAAAAGTACCGTTACACCAACGCCATGTGCAAAAATCCCAGTGGGATGCAAGTCAAACAACAACAACCACAAGACAACTTAGATTAAGGCCATCAGTCTAACTCTGTACATCAACAAACATGGCAAACCAAAAAAAAACGGGCCGAACGAAATCTGTTTAGGCATGCGGTGGCTGGGCATGCGGGTTACATGACCCAGCCAACGCAGCCTTGCCTGCCGGAGGAGCTCACCAATAGGACTTTGTCCAGATCTTTCAAGGATTTGTGAGCTCCACACACAATCCAGCCTGGTTATCCGAGGATGGATCATAGACAGGCCAACCTAAATGTTTCTAACCGGTTAAGATGGATCATAGACAGGCCAGCCTAAATGTTTAGGCTTGTCTGTCTAGAATTTCCCTTGGGTGATCATCTCTGCCTGGTGCCTTTCCTGGTCTCGACTCTGGATCTCCTTCAGGACTTCCTCAACAGATGACACCTCAGCCAGTCACTCACAGGGGGTGACTTCTTCCAATATTTGAGGCACCGCAGCCTCAGCAGTGTCATCCCCACTTTGTGCCATGATGTTTTCCTGGCTGAGGGATTTCCCCTCCCCCAGGACCTCACAGAAATGCTCAGCAAATCTGCAAACCTGTTCCTGGGGATCGGAGATTGGATCACCATTTTTTCCCCGAATGATGGTGATAGGTGTGGCACTACAAATTACGTTTTTGATGGAATTAAACAGCGATGTCTGATCACGGGCTACTGAGGCAGATTCCATCTCCTCAGAAACCCGCGACCACCACCCATCATTGCAGCGCCTCCCTCACGGCTCTCAGAACCTCCGAGCGAAGGCTGCGGTCAGCCTCATTCTCTGACGTGGGATGCTGTAGACTATGAGAGTGGGCCTGCTGATTTTTCTCAGCCAGCCTGAACACCTCCTCTGTCAGCCAGGGTCTCTGGGGAGGTCTGAACTGTGTACCCAAGCAGCCATTGCAGCTGCATGAGCCACAGTCATTAACCTCGCCCATTTAATTCTAGATTTTAAGCTTTCGTGACTGCAAGGATTCATATTCTTAGGTTTTTCGGTAAAGTCATGTAGGTAAAAAATTTAAATTAACAAAAGTAAAATAAAATAACGTTTCGGAGGCAACACAAGCTTCAATCTTCAGGTGGAACCGTCACAGCCACGACAGCTGCATCAAGTGAGAGAAATTCCAAGAACACAGTCCTTGTATATATACTGGCTGAGGGTGGGAGGAGCCAAGGTAGGCCCTGGATATTATTGTTGTGAGGTTCGGTGCGGCTGAAGCACGCTGTTAGGAATGAGCCTTTGTTGTGTAAACTAGGTGCGGCTGATGTAAAGGTGCATTTACCCTCGATGTGTATCTGTGACCCTCTGTGACAATTCTCTCTGTCTCTCTCTGCGACTCTCTGCTTCTCTCTATCTCTCTTGCGTCTCTGTGTGATCGCTGCTGCTGCTGCTGCTAGCGGCGGTGGCGGGCGGACTTCCGGCAGCAGAGGACATCCACGTGACTGGCGGAGTCTGCGCTCATTTCCCCTCTAGGTGACAATCTCTGTGACTCTCTCTGTGACTCTCTGTGACTCTCTCTGTATCTGTGACCCTCCGTGACAATTCTCTCTCTCTCTGCTTCTCTCTGTCTCTCTTGCGTCTCTGTGTGATCGCTGCTGCTGCTGCTGCTAGCGGCGGCGTCTGCGCTGGAAGCGTTTCGGGGCGGCGGACATGGAGCAGCAGTACGAGGCGGTGGCCGAGTTGGGCGCTGGGTCTACGGGGCCGCGACGGCGTTGAAGGCTCGCGACCTGCGAGACGAGGGCCGCTTTGTGGCGCTGCTCAAGGGCCTGCGCCTGCAGACAGGCGGGGGCCGGGAGGGGGAGACCTGGCAGCTGCAGCAGCTGCTGCAGCTCATGAAGTTGGAGCACCCCAACGTGGTGAGGTGGGTGTCTCTCCACCCCTCCTGGCGCCCCCTCGCGATCCCTCGCAGTCGTCGCCGCGTCGGCCTCCGTCCTCCAGTCCTCCACGGTCTTCGTGTCTTGGTGTCAACTCGCCTTACGTTGTCGCCGTCTCCACCGCCGATGGAGGAGCGCCCCCTGTTTTTGAAATGCGTTTGTCTACCCGGTCTGCCGCCCTCCTATTTAATACCCGGTCACGTGGTACGTTTCCACCAATCCTGGTTAGCCTCCATGGAATCTTCCAGACTCCATCGTAGGCTCCCGGGACCACGCCCCTGACTCGTCTCCCCATTGGCTGTGGCTAAAGCCAGCAGAACCAATCCCCTACTGACCAGGTGTCGTTCGTCTCCACCCTATTTAATACCCGGGTCACGTGGTACGTTTCCACCAATCCTGGTTAGCCTCCATGGAATCTTCCAGACTCCATCGTAGGCTCCCGGGACCACGCCCCTGACTCGTCTCCCCATTGGCTGTGGCTAAAGCCAGCAGGGCCAATCATCTCCTTACAGCTGTCACCTTGCCATGACGTCAGGGCCACGGCCCTAGGCTTCCCCCCATTGGCTGTGGGCCAGGACCGGCAGAGCCAATCACCGTGACGAGGTGTGATCCACTATGAGAACTCCTTTAGCAGCGGCAAAATATAGTCGTAGGTTTTTACCCTTTTAAACTGGTACAAACTGACACCTTTATACAAGGCATCATGTTTGCAATAACCACAACACAAGTAGTCACAAATGCAAACAAAAAGAAGCAACTCTGATAATGATAATAATGTCTCATAGTGTAAATGCTTTACCCCGAGCTCTCAATACTCTGATATTGCGCTGTGTTTAAATTGTACGCCTTCTGGCGTCATCTGGTCCAACACCAATGGGGACTAGGCTCTAAGAAAAGCTGTCTCAGGTGTGGGCCAATCAACTTCAAGAACAGTGCATATTATTATCATCATCAGAGTTGTTTCTTTTTGTTTGCATTTTGACTACTTGTGTTGTGGTTATTGCAAACATGATGCCTTGTATAAAGGTTGTCAGTTTTGTACCAGTTTAAAAGGGTTAAAACCTACTACCACAGAGTTTTAATCCGTCAACGACCCGGATGTAACCCCACGTGACACTTGGATGTCGCCGCCTCGACCCCCGGCCGCCGTGCAGGCTGCTGGACTTCGGCGTGGATCCTGGCGAGGGCGACGCGCGGCTCGCCGTGGTCTTTGAGCTCGTGGACCGGGACCTGTCCACCTACCTGGGGACGTCGCCCCACACACCGTCCCACCACATCAAGGTGCCACCACCCCCCACCCCGTCACTCACCTCCCTACCCCCCTATCTCTATGGGTCTCTGTGTGTCTCTATGTGTCTCTATGAGTCTCTATGAGTCTCTATGAGTCTCTATGAGTCTCTGTGTGTCTCTATGTGTCTCTGTGTGTCTCTATGAGTCTCTATGAGTCTCTGTGCCCAGGCGGTGACGCGCCAGCTGCTGTGTGGCTGCGCTACCTGCACGGCTACGGCCTGGAGCACGGCGAGCTCACGCCACGCAGCGTCCTGGTGACCGGCCTCGGGGCGCGTCAAGCTCGCCGGCTGGGGGCTCGACGCTTCCTCTTGGACAGCGCGAGCACGGCTCCCACCCCGGCGGTGAGTAGAGAGAGAGGAGATGTGTGTGGTGAGGCGTGAGAGAGAGATGTGTGGTGAGGCGTGAGAGAGAGAGATGTGTGTGGTGAGGCAGAGAGAGTGGTGAGATGTGTGGTGAGAGAGAGAGAGTGGTGAGGCAGAGAGAGAGATGTGTGTGGTGAGGCAGAGAGATGTGTGGTGAGGCAGAGAGAGAGATGTGTGGTGAGAGAGAGATGTGTGTGGTGAGAGAGAGAGAGAGTGTGTGAGAGAGAGAGAGATGAGTGGTGAGAGAGAGAGATGAGTGGTGAGGCAGAGAGAGAGAGATGTGTGTGGTGAGGCAGAGAGAGAGAGATGAGTGGTGAGTAGAGAGATTGATGTGGCAGGGTGTCCGTAACACGGGGACTCCTCCACGTACGAACGTTCGACTTGGGGACTTTCAGAGAAAACGAACTACCTGGTCCCGTACGTCCAGTTGCCTGCTCGGACTGAGAGCGGTAAGTTCAACCACCACACGCAATAGATGGCGGTGTGTTGGCATCTACATCTGCAGAACG
>NW_026891238.1:36569-97703 GCF_015708825.2 Lethenteron reissneri | reverse complement strand
TACACTACACTATACTCTACACTACTATACACTAAACTATACACTACTATATACTACACTACTATACACTACACTATACACTACTATATACTACACTACTATACACTACACTATACACTACACTACTATAGGCCTCACGCGACGCATCGCTTAGACCCCCCAACTATCCTACAAAGCGGGCGGGGGTCGTGGGGGGGGGAGCAGCCCAGGAATCTAGTCGAGGACGGCAACACTCCGCGGGACTAGGCCTGACCACGGCACTTTTCGACTCACGGGCGAAACGCTGCGTAGACGTCTGTGGCGGCGCGGTGGGGGGGGGTCTTGAGGTATTGAGGCTACAGACGAAACTATTGCCTCGTGTGGGGTGGAGGAGCTCGCTCTGTTCCGACGTTTCGGGCACGGGCACCACGCACAGCCGAGATGACGTGGGGCCCGTAGCAGGGCGCGTTTAAAACGTAGAGCGGATAGGCGAGCACGTGGGAGCGAGAGGCGCAGATTCCATAGAGCTGATAAGCAAGGCCCATAGACTCAACGCTGCCCATATAAAGGTGTCAGTTGTGTACCAGTTTAAAGGGTAAAACCTACTACTACTGCCCATAGTATCGCTGCAGTAGCCATGGAGTGACGTGTTGGGGGGGGGTGGGGGGCAAATCTTCCAGGGGGTGGGGGGGGGGGGTACCGCCTCCCAGAAAAAAAAATCTAAATTTGAAAACGAATTTCCTGCCTAAAATATTAAAACCTTCACTAACACATGAGATGGACTTTGTATTTATTTTATTACAATATGTCTAATAGTGTATTGTATTACACTGCTCTGCTGTTTTCTTTTTTACCTTTTCTTTCTCGTTGTATGTAATGTCAGAGATTAGGGATTCATAAAGTACAACCACAATCATATAAACATACATCGATGCGTCGTTATATGAAGACAAGTCCAGATATTGTGGCCTAGGTTTAGCTAATTTTTGTTTTAATTTACACAGCATTGCACTTTAATTTGTTTAAATATTTTTTATAGCATTATATTTGGGGCGGGGGACATTGTGAGCATATTTGATTATTGGGAGACATCCCCCACACACACCTCACCTTCACCCTCACTAACCCCTCACCCACCCTAACCCCCACTAACCCCCTCACCCTCCCCCCACTAACCCCTCCCCATAACCCCCAAACCCCTTCCCCTCCCCCCCCACACACCCCCTCCCCCTAACCCCCACACACCCCTCCCCCCCCACACACCCCTCCCCCCCCACACACCCCTCCCCATAACCCCCACTAACCCCTCCGCGCACACGCAGACGGACGGACAGACAGACACAACAAGTAGTTTATAGGTAAGAAGTCACTTTTATTTCCATCCAAGTGATTTCACAGCAACAAACAAGAACATCGACACGAGACAAAACACCTGGCGCACGACAGGGTAGCGCCCTGCGAGTGCACGTGCGTGTGACGATGCCACAGAGCGGTGATGTTGGCGCCCAGCAAGCTGCGTGTGTCTGTGGAACGTCGCCGGCTCAGACTGAGAGTTTGCTGCGAGCTCTGGAGACAGCTGTGGGTAGCAGCTGTGTAGCAGCTGTGTGTAGCAGCTGTGGGCTTGTCGGAGCAGCAAGCCCGAACTTGGGGGCTGTACCAGACGAAAGCTGCCGACTTCTTTGCAATGAAACTCATTTCAACGCGTCTCTTCTGCTGCTGCTGCTGCCACTCTTCTAAGATCGGCGGCTCGTCCTGGAGATTCCTCATTGCTGGATCAGCTGTGCACACGTCATGACGTCAGAGCTCAGCGTGGGAGAGTTTGTGCCGCTTCACACAAACGGGTGAGTCTTTGGCTTTGTGATCAAGAGCTGAAACTATGATAAGTGTTTTTTTACCCTTCTATCTGGCAACAAAAGTGACACCTTTTTTACAAGGAGTCATGTTTGCATAGACCACAATACCTGCAGTCATAATGCAAACAAAAGAACATAACTCTGATAATATATGCACTGTCCTTGAAGTTGATTGGTCCACACCCGAGACAACTTTCCTTAGAGCCTAGTCTCACATGGTGTTGGACCAGATGATGTCAAAAGTGCACAACTCAAGACAACGCACCATCAGAGTATGAGAGCTCGGGGTTAAGCATTTACACCATTGGAACCTCATTTGACAGTAAAAATATGATAAGTGGTTTTTTACCCTTCTATCTGGCAACAAAAAAAGGTGTCCGTTTTGTAGGCAGATAGAAGGGTAAAAAAACACTTATATTTTTACTGGCAAATGAGGTTCCAATGTGTAGACCACTAGCACCAAACGGGTGAATCTTCGGCTTTGTGTTCAAGAGCTGAAACTGGTCGCGGAGACTTAGAACGTCGGGACAGACGCGCCACACGTTGTGACGGCTGCTTGCGTTGTGGTCGAAACATGAGAATAATTTTATTATGTTTTATTTTTATTATTTAATTAATGTTTATTATGTTTTATTTTTATTATTTTATATGTTTTAATTGTTTATTTTTATTATTTTATTATGTTTATGTTTATTTTATTATGTTTAATTTATATTATTTATTATGTTTAATTTTTATTATTTTATTATGTTTAATTTTATTATTTTATGTTTTATTTTTATTATTTTAAAATTGTATTTTATTACGTTTTATTTTTATTATTTTAAAATTGTATTTTATTAAGTTTTATTTTTATTATTTTATTACTTCCCTTCTACGTGATGACTTTACCGAAAGAACCAAGAAGATGAATCCCTGCAGTCACGAAAGCTTTAAATCGAGATGCCTAATCATAGTCGCCAACTCGTCGCGTTGTCTACTCGGTCGTGAACCCTCCCGTAGCGGCGTCGTCCGTGACCGGGTTACGGTACCGTCCTCTGCCTCCCCCTCTACTCCAGCTCACGACGTGGCGGCGGCGGCGGTGGCTCTCATGTCTGTCGGTGGCTCCGAGCTCGCGCCCCGTAGAGTAAGTCCCAGTCCCATAGCGGAGCGGGGGCCCAACGCTCGCCATGGAAACCTGCGCCGAGTCGGTCTTCACTTTCGTGGTGCCGCACTCCGGAGAGATGCAATTGTGTCTATCATGAAACTCGTTTAGTGCACTTACAACTGACTGCCAATCCACCTCCACCACCAATACCTACACCACCACCACCACCACCACCTCCACCAACACCTACACCACCACCTCCAACACCACCATCTCCACCACCAACACCACCACCAATACCTACACCACCACCACCTCCATCACCACCACCTCCAACACCACCACCTCCACCACCAACACCACCACCAATACCTACACCACCACCTCCACCACCAATACCTACACTACCACCACCTCCACCACCTCCTCCACCACCACCACCACTACCACCACCTCCACTACCACCACCTACACCACCACCACCTCCACCACCACCAATACCTACACCACCACCACTACCACCACCTCCACCACCCTACCACCACCTCCACCACCAATACCTACACCACCACCACTACCACCATCTCCACCACCAATACCTACACTACCACCACTCCACCACCACTACCACCACCACCACCACCTCCACACCTCCAATACCTCCACCACCAATACCTACACCACCACCACCTCCCACTACCACCACCAATACCTACACTACCACCACCTCCACCACCACTACCACCACCTCCACCACCAAACCACCAATACCTACACCACCACCTCCACCATCAATACCTCCACCACCACTACCACCCACCACCACCTCCACCACCAATACCTCCACCACCAATACCTACACTACCACCACCTCCACCACCACCACCTCCACCAACCACCACTGTACCTGCATCTCCGCCTCTTCGCAGGTCAACTCCTGCTCGCCCTCCGTGTCCGCCGTGTGAGCCAGACGGAGGTGAACGAGGGTGACGGCGATCAGCAGAAGAAATCCGGCGGCGCAATAAACGCCGCACATCGTCAAGGAAGCGGCCGGGCGGGTCTCCACTGTCACAGGGAGAGTGTGAAACATCGCTGACACGCGGGAGGACACACACGGAGCTCACGCTACTGACGGGGTCACTCTGTCACAGTTAACGTCTACCTGGCCCCCGTGATGATGATGATGATGACAGAGAGAGAGAGAGACGCAAACTCTAAATATGCATCAGCAGGCATCATCAGGGTCGGGATCGAACCCACGACTTCCCGCGTACCAGGCGAGGTAGTCAACATCTCCTAGCCACCCTGATGATGATGATGACAGAGAGAGAGAGACCCACGACCTCCCGCGTACCAGGCGAGGTAGTCAAAATCTCCTAGCCACCATGATGATGATGATGATGACAAGAGAGAGAGAGACATGCAAACTCCTGTAGACCAGGCGAGGTAGTCAACATCTACCTGGCCACCGTGATGATGATGATGATGACAGAGAGAGAGACACGCAAACTCCTGTAGACCAGGCGAGGTAGTCAACATCTACCTGGCCACCGTGATGATGATGAGAGAGACACACAAACTCTAAATATGAATCAGTAGCCGTCATCAGGGTCGGGATCAAACCCACGACCTCCCGCATACCAGGCGAGGTAGTCAACATCTCCTAGCCACCCTGATGATGATGATGATGACAGAGAGAGAGACACACGAACTCCTGCGTACCAGGCGAGGTAGTCAACATCTTTCTGGCCCCCGTGATGGTGATGATGATGACAGAGAGAGACACACAAACTCCTGCGTACCAGGCGAGGTAGTCAACATATCCTAGCCGCCCTGATGATGATGATGGTGAGAGAGAGAGACACACGACCTCCCGCGTACCAGGCGAGGTAGTCAACATCTCCTAGCCACCGTGATGATGATGAGAGAGAGAGAGACACACGACCTTCTGCGTACCAGGCGAGGTAGTCAACATCTCCTAGCCACCGTGATGATGATGATGATGACAGAGAGAGAGAGACACACGACCTCCCGCATACCAGGCGAGGCAGTCAACATCTTCCCGGCCCCCGCGGTCGTCGTGGCGAGCGAACGTCTCCCCGCCCGCGTCTCTCGCGGCACGACGAGGAGCCAGGCGGAGCGCCGAGCGAACCCAGCGGCGTTGACCGCCAGGCAGGTGTAGCGGCCAGAGTCGTCCACGCTGACGTTACGCAGGTAGAGCAGCTGCGTCGTCTCCACGTCCGAGACCTCCACGCCGACAGTCTTGGCACGGAACGACGGGCGGCACGGAGCGAGCGAGCGAGGGGGGTGAAGAGTCTTGTGTTGCTACCCCCCCAAGCGTGGTTTGTTGTTGCGGTGTTTGGCGTTGCTCAGCGAGCGTGAAGAGTGTAAGCCAAGCGGGGGCTTCTGGGTCCTATTGTGTTGAGAGTGTGGCGTCGGTCTACACTGAGGGTGGGTGAGTGAGTGGGTGGGTGGGTGGGTGAGTGGGTGATTGAGTGGGTGAGTGAGTGGGTGAGTGAGTGGGTGAGTGAGTGGGTGAGTGGGTGGGTGGGTGGGTGAGTGGGTGAGTGAGTGGGTGAGTGAGTGGGTGGGTGGGTGACTGGGTGGGTGAGTGGGTGAGTGAGTGGTGGAGTGAGTGGGTGGGTGAGTGGGTGAGTGAGTGGGTGGGTGGGTGGGTGAGTGGGTGGGTGGGTGAGTGGGCGGGTGAGTGGGTGACTGGGTGGGTGGGTGAGTAGGTGGGTGGGTGAGTGGGCGAGTGAGTGGGTGAGCGTGTGAGCGAGCGGGTGAGCGAAGCGAGCGGGTGAGTGAGCGGGTGAGCGGGCGGGTGAGTGGGTGGGTGAGGTGAGTGGGTGGGTGGATGGGTGAGCGAGCGGGTGAGCAAGTGAGCGAGCAAGCAAGCGAGTGAGCAAGCGAGCGAACGGGCGAGTGAGTGAGTGAGCGGAGCGAGCGAGCGGGCGAGCGAGTGAGTACCCCCGTGCCTCGCCCACTCACCGTGAGGATGCGCACGTAGGGAGAGCCGTTGGGCGCCGCCAGGCTCCCGTTGACCACCACGTGCTTGAGCCACTGCACCGCCCCCGCCCCGTCGCTCTGCAGGACGACGCAGCGTAGCCGAGCGTCGCTCCCCGCCGCCGCCGTCACGTTGGCCGGGAGGCCGTCCCGCAGGGAGGGCCGCTGGGGCTGGCGCCGCTCTGCACGCCGCGAGGGGCGGCGGGGGGTGAGAGACGCGGCGGCGGCCGCAGAGAGAGGGCGGCTCGGCAAGGCGAGGTCATTTAGCATTTTTACCGGGTGAAAGGGTAAAGGTAAGGTCATTTAGCCTTTTTACCGGGTGAAAGGGTAAAGGTCATTTACCCTTTTTACCGGGTGAAAGGTTAAAGGTAAGGTCATTTACCCTTTTTACTGGGTAAAAGGGTAAAGGTTAAAGGTAAGGTCATTTACCCTTTTTACCGGGTGAAAGGGTAAAGGTGTCGACATGCCAAGGGGTAAGGTAAAGGGTACAGGGTAAAGGTAGCTCGGAAGAATTACCCGGTAAATACGGTGCCTTGTTTACCGATAAAAGCTCCGTGGCTCAGTGCGTGGCAGAGGTCGCAAACAGGTTTTGATTCCTTACCCGTACCCGGTCGCACCAGGATCGCAAACGGGTACCCGTACCCGGCCGGGTACGGGTACCTGAATACGACCTCTGGGATGAAGCCACGTTGCAGGCGGGTGGGTTGATTCTAGGAAATTGAATTGTGAGAAGAGACAAGACGTTGGGAAATGAATGACAAACGGTGACTCACCAGTGACTCACGGTCTACCCGTACCCGGCCGCACCAGGGTCGCAAACGGGTACCTGTACCCGGCTGGGTACGGGTAGCCGGGTATCGGGTAGGGTACGGGTATCGGGTAGGGTACGGGTATCGGGTAGGGTACGGGTATCGGGTAGGGTACGGGTATCGGGTAGGGTACGGGTATCGGGTAGGGTACGGGTATCGGGTAGGGTACGGGTATCGGGTAGGGTACGGGTATCGGGTAGGGTACGGGTATCGGGTAGGGTACGGGTATCGGGTAGGGTACGGGTATCGGGTACCCGGTTGCGACCTCTGCCACAGAGAGAGAGAGGAAATAGGTGGGAGGGTCTCGTTAAGAAATGGATTTTGATGTAAACTGCCCCTGATTGAAGGCACTTCATGCCCACGTGATGTGAGAGCCCCCCCCCCCCCACGTGATGTGAGAGCCCCCCCCCACGTGATGTGAGAGCCCCCCCCACGTGATGTGAGAGCCCCCCCCCCACGTGATGTGAGAGCCCCGCCCACGTGACTTTAATTTTATTGGTTTATTTTTATTATTTTATTTCCCTTCTACGTGACTTTATTTTTATAATTTTATGTTTATTTTTATTATTTTATAACATTGTATTTTATTATTTTATTATGTTTAATTTTAATGTTTTATTTTTATTATTTTATTTGTATTATTTTAACATGTTTTATTTTTATTATTTTATTGTTTTATTTGTATTATTTTATTATTTTATTTTTATTATTTTAAAATTGTATTTTATTACGTTTTATTTTTATTATTTTATTACTTCCCTTCTACGTGATTTTACCGAAACAAAAAGAACCAAGAATATCAATCCCTGCTGCAGTCACGAAAGCAGCTTCTTTAAATAGAAATTGACGCCACGAAAGCGACGTGACAGTTGGTCACCTTCGAGAGCGGCCGCCAGCACGGACAAGATGGCGGCCATGACCACGAGGAGGAGGAGGAGAGGAGGCCCCAGACGCCGCCTGCTGCTGCTGCTGCAGCTGAGCAGGAGGGGCAAGGAGACGGAGCCTGCGGACATCGTGGTGGTGGTGGTGAGTCGTGGTGGTGGTGAGTGTGGTGGTGGATCGTGGTGGTGGTGGATCGTTATGGTGGATCGTGGTGCTGGATCGTGGCGCTGGTGGATCGTGGTGCAGGATCGTGGTGCAGGATCGTGGTGCTGGATCGTGGTGGTGGATCGTGGTGGTGGATCGTGGTGCAGGATCGTGGTGCAGGATCGTGGTGCTGGATCGTGGTGGTGGATCGTGGTGGTGGATCGTGGTGCTGGATCGTGGTGCTGGATCGTGGTGGTGGATCGTGGCGCTGGTGGATCGTGGTGGTGGATCGTGGTGCTGGATCGTGGTGGTGGATCGTGGCGCTGGTGGATCGTGGTGCAGGATCGTGGTGCTGGATCGTGGTGGTGGATCGTGGTGGTGGATCGTGGTGCTGGATCGTGGTGGTGGATCGTGGTGGTGGATCGTGGTGCTGGATCGTGGTGGTGGATCGTGGCGCTGGTGGATCGTGGTGCAGGATCGTGGTGCAGGATCGTGGTGCTGGATCGTGGTGGTGGAGACACATACAGATACACAGAGAGAGACAGAGAGAGAGAGACACACAGAGTGATTTTACATTAAATCACTGATTTTAAATGAATTAACTGTGATTTAATTTATCATTGCGATTTTAAATTAAAGCACTGTGATTTTAAATGAATTCACCATGATTTAATTTATCACTGTGATTTTAAAATAATTTACTGTGATTTAATTTATCACTGAGATTTTAAATTAACTCACTGCGATTTAATTAATTTTATATTTTCTACCCACGTGACTTTACCGAAAGAACCAAAGACTATGGACCCCTGCAGTCACGAAAACTTAAAATCCAGAATGTCGCCGCCACATTCACGCAGATAATGTGTAGTGGCGTGTGGTGTGTGGTTGGGAACTCAGGCAAAACCTACTGATTTCACAGGTGACGTTTTTTGACACGAAGTCGTATCAGGTGGGAACTCAAGGCCGGGCTCGTCGCATTTGCAAGTGACCTGGGTCCCCAGTGAGTCACGCGGTGACAGATCGCAGTGGAGAGAGACGGGGGAGGTAGTGCGTTGACGGGCGCTCTACACCACCAGCACCACCACTCGTTGTGGTGTCGACACGTAGACATGCATACCACTCTACTGAATAAGATCTAAGGAGACGTCCATAAATGACGTCACGCACCTGGGGGGGAGGGGGGGGGGTCAGACATTTGTGACGATGTGTGACGAGGGGGGGGGGGGGGGGAGAAATGTGACGTCACATCAAAATGCGCAACTTTCAATAAATATATACAACACGTTCTACTTAATTAAATAGACTTTTAATAAATATAGACAACACGTTCAACTTAATTAAATAGACTTTCAATAAATATAGACAACACGTTCAACTTAATTAAATAGACTTTTAATAAATATAGACAACACGTTCAACTTAATTAAATAGACTTTTAATAAATATAGACAACACGTTCTACTTAATTAAATAGACTTTTAATAAATATAGACAACACGTTCTACTTAATTAAATAGACTTTTAATAAATATAGACAACACGTTTAACTTAATTAAATAGACTTTTAATAAATATAGACAACACGTTCAACTTAATTAAATAGACTTTTAATAAATATAGACAACACGTTCTACTTAATTAAATAGACTTTTAATAAATATAGACAACACGTTCTACTTAATTAAATAGACTTTTAATAAATATAGACAACACGTTCTACTTAATTAAATAGACTTTTAATAAATATAGACAACACGTTTAACTTAATTAAATAGACTTTTAATAAATATAGACAACACGTTCACTTAATTAAATAGACTTTAATAAATATAGACAACACGTTCTACTTAATTAAATAGACTTTTAATAAATATAGACAACACGTTCTACTTAATTAAATAGACTTTTAATAAATAGACAACACGTTCTACTTAATTAAATAGACTTTAATAAATATAGACAACACGTTCTACTTAATTAAATAGACTTTTAATAAATATAGACAACACGTTCTACTTAATTAAATAGACTTTGAATAAATATAGACAACACGTTCTACTTAATTAAATAGACTTTTAATAAATATAGACAACACGTTTACTTAATTAAATAGACTTTTAATAAATATAGACAACACGTTAACTTAATTAAATAGACTTTTAATAAATATAGACAACACGTTCACTTAATTAAATAGACTTTTAATAAATATAGACAACACGTTCTACTTAATTAAATAGACCTTTTAATAAATATAGACAACACGTTTAACTTAATTAAATAGACTTTTAATAAATATAGACAACACGTTCAACTTAATTAAATAGACTTTTAATAAATATAGACAACACGTTCTACTTAATTAAATAGACTTTTAATAAATATAGACAACACGTTCTACTTAATTAAATAGACTTTTAATAAATATAGACAACACGTTCTACTTAATTAAATAGACTTTAATAAATATAGACAACACGTTCTACTTAATTAAATAGACTTTTAATAAATATAGACAACACGTTCTACTTAATTAAATAGACTTTGAATAAATATAGACAACACGTTCTACTTAATTAAATAGACTTTTAATAAATATAGACAACACGTTTAACTTAATTAAATAGACTTTTAATAAATATAGACAACACGTTCAACTTAATTAAATAGACTTTTAATAAATATAGACAACACGTTCTACTTAATTAAATAGACTTTTAATAAATATAGACAACACGTTCTACTTAATTAAATAGACTTTTTATTAAATCTTTTCTACAACATCAGAGTGCAGCGCCACATTAATTAAGCACGACAATGACAATAGTTTTCAGCGATTTAAAGCATGTTTTTTGTTTTGGGGGGGGGCAGAGCTTTGTAACGTCACATTTGAGGGGGGAGGGGGTCAGACATTTGTGACGATGTGTGACGAGGGGGGGGGGGAGTTTGAGAAATGTGACGTCACATCAAAATGCACAACTTTTAATAAATATAAACAACACGTTCTACTTAATTAAATAGACTTTGTAATGAATGTTTTCTACAACATCAGAGTGCAGCGCCACATTAAATATGCACTACAATGACAATAGTTTTCTGCGATTTAAAGCATGTTTAATATTTTCTTTTGGGGGGGGGGGGGGGCAGAGCTTTGTGACGTCATATTTGAGGGGGGGGGTCTGACTTTTTGTGACGCTGTGTGACAAAGGGGGGGGGGGTCAAAAATCGTCCAAAATCGCGTGACGTTGGAGAAAATATTTATTAAAAAGTCTATTTAATTAAGTAGAACATGTTGTCTATCTATCTTCTATCTTACCTATAAACGTCACTTTTTGTCTGTCTGTCCGTCTGTCTGTCCGTCTGTCTGTCTGCGTACGCTCGCTTCCGGGGGATTTAGCTCTCGGACCGTGAGGTTCGCCGAGATTAAATTTTGCAGGTGGGCACGCCCCCGGCCCGCGGTAAACTTACGCATTTCCGATTTTTCGTCCGTCGCCTTTAAATCGGTCCGATTATCGATTTAGTGCGATTTCTCTTTATTTATTTACTATTGCCGACCGGCGCGTGACGAAGCACGCCGTTGCGCATGCGCGAGAAGCCGACCACGGCGGTTGCCCCTGGCAATGGGCAGCAACGCCGTCGCTGCGGGGTGGACGCCATTTTTAATTCCCGTTAAAAATATGCACACGCATTAACACGCGACGCTGAGGTAAATACATCAAAGTTTCACGTCCTCTTCACTCCCCCCCCACTCCAGTGCGCGCAATTACTATTATAGGGTCTGTAGATAATACAATTATAGCGATTAGACAGTATTATTCTAGCGCGGAGTGGGGGGGGCCCATTACCTTAGTATCTGTGTATATATGTAAGGTTATTAAGAAATATATTTTTCACCCGGGCAACGCCAGGTACTTCTGCTATCTCTTCTTATTTATAAAAGTCTCCGTGCGCTCGCGCTTGCGGGGGATTTGGCTCTCGGACGGTGGGGTTTAAGACCGAAATAATCTGCCGGCCGGCACGCCCTAAGCCCCGTGGTGGGAATAGTCTATTCCGTTTTTACATCCGTAAACTTTAAAGTAGTTTAATTAACACATTTGTGCCGTTTCTATTATTCATTATTTACTTATTGCACGACATCGACCGTACCAACTGACGGCAATTGCGTGGGGGGGATGGACCCTACCAAGTGCTGCGCGTTCGCTCGAGCTCACGGGGGACATTTCCTTTTTCGCGTTTTACAGGCAACACGTACACACATGACGCTGCGGACATTTCTTCACAGTGTCATGTCCTCTTCGCCCCCCCCCCCAACACGATGCGTCCAGTTTATACTACAGACTCCGTAGATAATAATATTTTACTGCTTACATACCATTATTCTTGCACGGCCGGGGGATGCTGGGGAGGGGGGGGGGTAGCGGCCCAGCCCCTAGCCTGGCAACGTGCCAACTCCGCCGCCTCGCCAATCTAGGCTAAGCATGGCACAAGGCCTCAACACGCCTATGGTAAGTACAGAGTTCCTTGCTTCTTACGCTAACAACTCAAGCCCATTGTTTACTATTGTTAAACACATTAGTTTACAAACATTACAATAATAATGTTTGTGTGCAGATAAAAACTCAGCTTCATTGTTTACCAATATGAAACAAGTTCAAAGATGTTACAATAATTATGTTTGCGTGAAGATAACAACTCGGGTTCATTGTTTACCATCATGAAACGAGTTGACATGTTACAATAATTATGTTTGTGTGCACAAAACTCTTTTTGGATTTTTGGGTTGCTCAATTTCCCCTTTTTTGCTGCGCTTTTATAACGCTGCCACGGTCTACTGCCAGTCTGTGATTTCTGCTTATTTCTTAAATGCATTTCTATTGTTTCCATCGCTCACGTCACGCTATTTACTCATACGTAGTACTGCGATACTGATAGCTGTGCCATCATCGGGGATTGCTGTGCCTGTCGATGTGTGTGTGTGTGTGAGTCCATGTGTGTGTGTCAGTCGATCTGTGTGCGTGTACGTCCATGTGTATGTCAGTTCATATGTGTGTGTGTTAGTCCACATGTGTGTACATGTGTGTGTCACTCGATGTGTGTGTGTAAGTCAATGCGTCTGTGTGTGAGTCCATATGTGTGTTAATCCATGTCTGTGTATCTAAAGTAGATATCTGTGTGTCACAGTCCATATGTGTATGTGTGTGTAGGGCTATGTGTGTGTCAGTCTATGTATGTGTGAGTTCATGTGTGTGTGTCTTAGTGCATATGTGTGTAAGTACATATGTGTGTTTACATCAATGTGTGTTTTAGTCCACGTATCGATGTGTGCGAGTCGGTGTGTGTGTGTGTGAGTCGCTGTGTGTGTGTGTGTGAGTCGCTGTATGTGTGTACATCCATATATGTGTGTGTAACTCCATGTGTGTATATCTCAAGTGCATGTCTGTGTGACAGTCCACATGTGTATGTGTGTGTACGGCAATGTGTGTATCACTCTATGTATGTGTCGCTGTATGTGTGTACGTCGATATGTGTGTGTAACTCCATGTGTGCGTATCTCAAGTGCATGTCTATGTGTGTGTGAGTCCATATGTGTGTGTCTGTAAGTTGATGTGTTTGTGTGTGTCAGTCCATATGTGTGTGTGTTAGTCGCTGTGTGTGCATGCCTCCATGTTAGTCAGTGTAACTCCATTTCTTTGCGTGTCTGTAGGTCCATGTGTGCATCTTAGTCCATGCGTGTGCTTTATTGACCTGCTCAAGGCCTATAATACCATCAGTAGGCCTGGACTCTGGGTTGCTCTTCGTGCTTTCCGAGTCCCGAACCCACTCATCACCATCCTTAAGGACCTTCATGATGGTGAGCGGCCTCGCGTCAGAGCCATTCCCTTTACACCTTGGGGTGCAACAGGGATGTCCTCTGGCTCCCACATTGAATGTAGTTCGTCGAGCCTTCCATGCCTGTACCGGAAGAATTCCCATCTGGTACAGATACAATGGGAGGCTGATCGATGCCCGGGTGCGGTCAAGGGATGGATCCCTGTTGCTCAACCACGTTATGTATGCCGATGATCTGTTAATGGCTGCTCACTCGGAGGAGGAGTTCCAGGTGCTGCTGCTGAACCTGGAGCTTGCCACCAACAGGTGGGGCCTTACCATCAGCCCAACCAAAGCTAAGCACCTGCCTGGCTATTTTGTACCATCGGACACTCTACCCCCACAACTCCCAATTGGTGATGGGCCAGTTGTGGAGACAGTGGAGAGTTTCCCTGGGCAGTGTGCTAATGACCGGCTCCGGTTTAACAGCAGAGGTCTCACTCCGAATCAGTCGAGCTGCAGTATCTTTTCATTGGCTGCGTAACGCTGTGTGGAAGCTACCTGGTCTGTCGCTCCGTACGAAGCTTCAGGTGTTCTCGGCCACGGTCATTCCCTCCCTTCTCTACGATTGCGAAACTTGGACCCCCCTAATGGAACATCTTCGCCAGTTAGAAACATTTAGGCTGGCCTGCCTACGATCCATCCTGGCTTTAACCAGGCTGCATTGTGTGAGGAGCTCACAAATCCTTGAAAGATGTCGACAAAGTCCCATCGGTGACCTCCGGCAGGCAAGGCTGCGTTGGCTGAGTCATGTAGCCCGCATGGCCAGCCACCACATGCCTAAACAGCTTTTGTTCCGCCGGATCGAGGGGGCTAAACGGGTGCGGCACGGGCTGGAGAAGACATGGGAGTTATGTGCTACAGGAAGACTTGGAGCTGAGTCCACTTGTGGATGACTGGTACCAGCCGTGTCAAGATCGGCCACTGTGGAGGAGGCTCCTGAAAGACGCTACTGGGCAGTTGGAGGCAGTCGCCCTCCAACAACAACGGAGGGCGGAGGAGCGACGCTCACAACAACGAGCGGAGCGCCGGGTGGCTAAAGCACACAAAGTTGCCACAGTAGGGGCCACAGGTGCTGCATCAGCCAGTCGTCTCAGTCAGTCGACCTGTGCCATCTGGGTTTGCCCCGTGACCTCTCGCCAGCGGGCGTTCGACACTTCACATGGCCTCAAGGTGCACATAGCCTGGCACAAGCGTTGTTGTGACGTCACCGCCACTTAGTGGCGAATGGCGGTTGTTGTTCAGTCTATGTATGTATGTGAGAGTCCATTTGTGCGTGTAACTCTATTTTTGTGTATCAATGGATTTGCGTGTGTAACTACATGTGTGTCTGCCTTTCTCGCCCGGGCAACGCCGGGTACTAACCGCTAGTTATTCAAAAAGCGGGAGCTACCTGTTATAAATTAATTGGAAAAGCCGTTCCGATTTACAAAACACCGTTTAACACGTAAATCGAGGGGTACCCTGTATATCACTGATGATACAGCCTCAAATGATATTGTCCACCGTATCCTGGTAACTCTGTAGTTTTCGCTCATCCGTCGTTTGTGTTGTGCAAGTACGATTTCCATTGGGTGCGAATAAAATTCAGAACCGAATGATCGGTTGTGGCTGACCGAGTTCGAGTCGGCAAGTTCCGTTTCAGTCGTTTTGTTTTTGTTGCCGCGTGTATCGCGTTACAAATTGCGAATGTACCCCGACGCGAATAAAGAATGTTAACTTCATGTATAGTGGTGACCGTGTCTGTGTGCAGAGATGGTTTATGTCTGTGTATGCACGGGAGACCCTTTAATATCACGGGGTTACCCGTCGCCTTCTTGTTTCTTTCGGTAAAGTCACGTAGAAGGGAAGTAATAAAATAATAAAAATAAAACATAATAAAACAATTCTCACGACGTTTCGGCTACAACGCAAGCAGCCGTCCTCAGGTGAAGAATGAACATTCTTCACCTGAGGACGGCTGCTTGCGTTGTAGCCGAAACGTCGTGAGAATTGTTTTATTATGTTTTATTTTTATTATTTTATTACTTCCCTTCTACGTGACTTTACCGAAAGAAACAAGAAGATGAATCCCTGCAGTCACGAAAGCTTTAAATCGAAATTTACCCGTCGCCTTTTCGGCCTCTTGCGGGCAACCTCTTGTATGCCAATTGAGCTATTGCGGGGGTCTTGGCGTTTCGCGAGAGGACTGCGCCATGGTGTTGCGTGGCTGAGACCGTAGACCAGCGGTCGGGAACCTATGGCTCGCGAGCCATATATGGCTCTTCCGGTGACGGCATATGGCTTCCAGACAATTTTGAGTTGAAAATAATAATAATAATAAAATTAAAATAAAATCAGTTTGGAACTGGTTTTAAAATACTTGTGATATTGCTTAATAATAGTGTGTCATTTTAAAGTAAACAGAAATTAGTTTTGAAGTTAAAATTTCTCGGCTCACGGGTCCCGTGACCAGAAGTCGCATTAAAAGTAAGACATTTAATTTATCATACGTTAAAAATACTATATGGCTCTCAATGAAATATATTTAGAAATATTTGGCTTTTATGGCTCTCCCAGTCAAAAAGGTTCCCGACCCCTGATGTAGCCCGTGGTACAGGGCAGGCAGTCCGTGGTGCCACTCGACACACTGCTGGGGCACGCGAGGCGGTGGGGGGTGGCCAGCACCACGCGCGGGCGCCTTTGTCTCCCTCGTGGCGTCATTTACACACCGCACCAGGTACTACTTTAAAGCTGAGTCGACATAGGGGAGGTCCATGACTGGTACAGATAATAGTCACTGATGTTGGCCGTGAGCGGGAATCGAACTCGGGTGGCTGGGTTCGTCTCGAGGCGCGCGGACTGCGACATTCCCGACTTACGAACACATGGCAGGAATTGGGATGTTCGTAAGTCGAGGACTGCCCCAATGACGTGCAGGCCGTGGAACAGCGGAAGAATGATTTTCACGTAATCTCTTATTTTTAAAAATCCTTTATATTAAGTTCGCTTGCTTGCTTGCTTACGACCGTGCAAATCTTTCGGTCGTTTTTTAACCCACTTCCCGTGATCCAATCGAGCTGACATTTTCCACACAGACTCGTTGTGCGAGACAATTAATGTTCGTGAAAAAAAAGTTTAAATTTTTTTACACTTTTTAGGGAAAACAAATTAAATATTTAATTACCAATTGCTTAATACTGCAGACAATCATCTGACCCATAGGTGGCAGCCATCTCAAGCCAGAGGACGAGAGGACTCTAGCCGCCACGCATATAAAGGATTTATAGTGAAAAACTTTGTTTTTACGGGTTTACTTGTTTATTCTTTATATGGTTGGCAAATGACAAATTTAAAATCATTTTTTATATTTTAATACAAAAAAGTAACCCCAGTTACAAAGGTCAACGGTAACCCAGCCAATGACGCCAAATTTAATTATTTATAAAGATACTTCTTTACACCGACGCATGTTAAATGTTTTGTGGTATTGATAACAGTTAATAATCGTTGAGCAGAACCGTAAGAGATCTATGTTCATTACAAAATAAGCAAATAGTATTAACCTTTTATAGAACTCAGCCGCTTCCGTTACTCGTGCAAATGACGTCCGCAATGCTGATGCAATACAGGATCGCAATTCGCTGTCCTCGAAATTCCAAAAATGATTTATTTATCTGTGCGAAGGCAATCCATGACACTATTATCCAACAAACTTTAACCAGCCCGTCACAAACCAAATAAATAACATTTAAACTTAATATTTTAGAATATAAAAGATAACTTCCGCCCGAGATTCGAAGAAGCCGGAAGTGACGTCACGTCTTCAAAAAGGGCGGGAAAGCGTTGCCCACCCACCGCTCGCTCGCGGTCTGAGGGGGAATCGCGAAACCCGATCAAGTTTTAAGAACCGATAACCGAATAAACAAACAAGGGGGGGGGGACAATGTACATCAAGGCGATCGTGCTGGACGGCTTCAAGTCGTACGCCCAACGCACAGAGATCTGCGACTGGGATCCGCTGTTCAACGCCATCACGGGGCTCAATGGAAGCGGCAAATCCAACATCCTGGACGCCGTTTGCTTCGTGCTCGGCATCTCCAACCTGTCTCAGGTGAACCTAGTCTGGCACCAGGGTTTGTGTGAACCTTGCCCGGTACCAGTAGGAGAGCGAGCGTGAAGAAAGTGCGTGTGTGAGGATAGCGGTAGAGTGTCAGACGGTGTCTCTGCGAGTCCACGGCGCGGTGTGTAGTAAACATCGCCAGCACTGGGGAGACAAAGGCGGCCGGGCGTGGTGCTGGCCGCCCACCCGCTCGTGTGCCACAGTGCCGGCCTTCATAGGTGCTACTCGCTAACAGCACTTGCCCCTACAGTTTCTTCAGGCTATACGGGGGATCTTTGTCTCTGTGTGTTCACCTAGCCTGGTGCAGTGTGAGGGAGAGGGCGTGCTTCGTGCTGAGCATCTTAAACCTGTATCAGGCGAACCTAGCCTGGCACCAGAGAGTGTGAGTGGTGTGTGCACCTAGCCTGGTACCAATGAGAGGGAGAGTGTGAGAATGGCGGGTGAGAGAGCAAGAGAATGAGCAGAGCGGGAGTGTGTACGTGAACCTAGCCTGGCACCAGGGTGAGGGAGAGATTGTGAGAAGTGCTTGATTGTGTGTGAACCTGGCCTGACACGAGAGAGACAGTGTGCACCTAGCCTGGCACTAGTGTGAGGGAGAGTGTGTGCTTTGTGCTGGGCATCTTCAACTTGTCTCAAGTGAACCTAACCTGGCACCAGTGAGAACGAGAGTGAGGAGAGTGGGAGTGTGTGTGTGAACCTAGCCTAGCATCAGTCAGAGAGTGTGTGTGTGTGAACCTAGCCTAGCATCAGTCAGAGAGTGTGTGTGTGTGAACCTAGCCTAGCATCAGTCAGAGAGTGTGTGTGTGTGAGCCTAGCCTAGCATCAGTCAGAGAGTGTGTGTGTGTGAACCTAGCCTAGCATCAGTCAGAGAGTGTGTGTGTGTGTGAACCTAGCCTAGCATCAATCAGAGAGTGTGTGTGTGTGTGAACCTAGCCTAGCATCAGTCAGAGTGTGTGTGTGTGAACCTAGCCTAGCATCAGTCAGAGAGTGTGTGTGTGTGAACCTAGCCTAGCATCAGTCAGAGTGTGTGTGTGTGAACCTAGCCTAGCATCAGTCAGAGAGTGTGTGTGTGTGAACCTAGCCTAGCATCAGTCAGAGAGTGTGTGTGTGTGAACCTAGCCTAGCATCAGTCAAGAGAGTGTGTGTGTGTGAACCTAGCCTAGCATCAGTCAGAGAGTGTGTGTGTGTGAACCTAGCCGAGCATCCAGTCAGAGAGTGTGTGTGTGTGTGAACCTAGCCGAGCATCCAGTCAGAGAGTGTGTGTGGTGTGAGCCTAGCCTAGCATCAGTCAGAGAGTGTGTGTGTGTGAACCTCGCCTAGCATCAGTCAGAGAGTGTGTGTGTGTGTGTGAACCTAGCCTAGCATCAGTCATGAGAGTGTGTGTGTGTGAACCTAGCCTAGCATCAGTCAGAGAGTGTGTGTGTGTGAACCTAGCCTAGCATCAGTCAGAGAGTGATGTGTGTGTGAACCTAGCCTAGCATCAGTCAGAGAGTGTGTGTGTGTGAACCTAGCCTAGCATCAGTCAGAGAGTGTGTGTGTGTGTGAACCTAGCCTAGCATCAGTCAGAGAGTGTGTGTGTGTGTGAACCTAGCCTAGCATCAGTCAGAGAGTGTGTGTGTGTGAGCCTAGCCAGCATCAGTCAGAGAGTGTGTGTGTGTGAACCTAGCCTAGCATCAGTCAGTGTGTGTGTGTGAACCTAGCCTAGCATCAGTCAGAGAGTGTGTGTATGTGAACCTAGCCTAGCATCAGTCAAGAGAGTGTGTGTGTGTGAGCCTAGCCTAGCATCAGTCAGAGAGTGTGTGTGTGAGCCTAGCATCAGTCAGAGAGTGTGTGTGTGTGTGAACCTAGCCTAGCATCAGTCAGAGAGTGTGTGTGTGTGCCTAGCATCAGTCAGAGAGTGTGTGTGTGTGAACCTAGCCTAGCATCAGTCAGAGAGTGTGTGTGTGTGAACCTAGCCTAGCATCAGTCAAGAGAGTGTGTGTGTGTGAACCTAGCCGAGCATCAGTCAGAGAGTGTGTGTGTGTGAGCCTAGCCTAGCATCAGTCAGATAGTGTGTGTGTGTGAACCTAGGCTAGCATCAGTCAAGAGAGTGTGTGTGTGTGAACCTAGCCTAGCATCAGTCCAGAGAGTGAGTGTGTGTGAACCTAGCCTAGCATCAGTCAGAGAGTGTGTGTGTGTGAACCTAGCCTAGCATCAGTCAGAGAGTGTGTGTGAACCTAGCCTAGCATCAGTCAGAGAGTGAGTGTGTGAACCTAGCCTAGCATCAGTCAGAGAGTGTGTGTGTGTGAACCTAGCCTAGCAGCAGTCAGAGAGTGTGTGTGTGTGAACCTAGCCTAGCATCAGTCAAGAGAGTGTGTGTGTGTGAACCTAGCCTAGCATCAGTCAGAGAGTGTGTAGAGGGGTGTGTGTGTAGACCTAGCCTAGCATCAGTCAGAGAGTGTGTGTGTGTGAACCTAGCCTAGCATCAGTCAGAGAGTGTGTGTGTGTGAACCTAGCCTAGCATCAGTCAGAGAGTGTGTGTGTGTGAACCTAGCCTAGCATCAGTCAGAGAGTGTGTGTGTGTGAACCTAGCCTAGCATCAGTCAGAGAGTGTGTGTGTGTGAACCTAGCCTAGCATCAGTCAGAGAGTGTGTGTGTGTGAACCTAGCCTAGCATCAGTCAGAGAGTGTGTGTGTGTGAACCTAGCCTAGCATCAGTCAGAGAGTGTGTGTGTGTGAACCTAGCCTAGCATCAGTCAGAGAGTATGTGTGTGTGAACCTAGCCTAGCATCAGTCAGAGAGTGTGTGTGTGTGAACCTAGCCTAGCATCAGTCAGAGAGTGTGTGTGTGTGAACCTAGCCTAGCATCAGTCAGAGAGTGTGTGTGTGAACCTAGCCTAGCATCAGTCAGAGAGTGTGTGTGTGTGAACCTAGCCTAGCATCAGTCAAAGAGAGTGTGTGTGTGTGAACCTAGCCTAGCATCAGTCAGAGAGTGTGTGTGTGGTGACCTAGCCTAGCATCAGTCAGAGAGTGTGTGTGTGTGAACCTAGCCTAGCATCAGTCAGAGAGTGTGTGTGTGTGAACCTAGCCTAGCATCAGTCAGAGAGTGTGTGTGTGACCTACCTACATCAGTCAGAGTGTGTGTGTGTGAGACTAGCCTAGCATCAGTCAGAGAGTGTGTGTGTGTGTGAACCTAGCCTAGCATCAGTCAGAGAGTGTGTGTGTGAACCTAGCTTAGCATCAGTCAGAGAGTGTGTGTGTGTGAACCTAGCCTAGCATCAGTCAGAGAGTGTGTGTGTGTGAACCTAGCCTAGCATCAGTCAAGAGAGTGTGTGTGTGTGAACCTAGCCTAGCATCAGTCAGAGAGTGTGTGTGTGTGACCTAGCCGAGCATCAGTCAGAGAGTGTGTGTGTGTGAACCTAGCCTAGCATCAGTCAGAGAGTGTGTGTGTGTGAGCCTAGCCTAGCATCAGTCAGAGAGTGTGTGTGAACTTAGCCTTGATGCAGCTAATCTGGCTGTGACGGTCCCACCTGATGACGGAGACTTGTGTTGCCTCCGAAACGTCGTGATCTTTATTTTATTTTTTATTAATTTTGATGTTTTACCTACGTGACTTTACCGAAAAAACCTAGGAATATGAATCCTTGCAGTCACGAAAGCTTCAAATCTAGAATTAGCCTTGTATCGTTTAACACGTAGAATTTCGCGACCAATATCAATAATACATGTTTTTTTGCGTTGGATCGAAAGGTTTTGGGTTAGATTGATCGTGAGAGTGTGTGTGCGAACCTCGCCTGGCACTATGGTGAGGGATTCATATTCCTGGTTCTTTCGGTAAAGTCACATAGAAGGGAAATAAAATAAAACATAAAATTATCACGACGTTTTGGCCACAACGCAAGCAGGTGAAGAATCAGAGCTGTCGGAAAGACAGCGTCTTAATGAACACTGCTAAGCTTGGCAGCGTATTTTAAGCTGGGTGGGAGGAGGAGAGCGCCTTGACAAAGGAGTTTACATATCAACAGAGGAATTTAGCATATTGATGACATGCAGATATGGGGTTAGTCACTCCTTACGGAATGTGTAGGCGGTGGGGGGTCTCAAAGTCATATTATGCTCGTGTGTTATGTAGGATTAGCAGTAATAAAGGTAGGTACATTTTAATAATAAAAAACTGCGGCAGCCAAACCACCGCGTATCAAGTTAGTGCATTACGTGGAAAAAAAAGAAAGGCGTTTCTGAAGAACTATAAATACCATAACTATCATACAATAAACCGATGTGAAAACAAACCCTAAATATAAACTACATCAATATAATCAATGTACTCAATATACTTTCCAATAAGCTGAGCTATTCACATTAAGTAACTGGGTATACACTACACTATATAATGAATACCATATAGTGAACCGATAAAAAACTAAAATATAAACTACATCAATATAATCAATATACTCTCTAATAAGCTGAGTATACATGTCAACAGAGGAATTTAGCATATTGACGCTAAATAACTGCAATTACCACTACTACCATACAATAAGCCGATGTGAAAAAACTAAATATCAATATAATCAATGTACTCAATCGAAATGTATGGTGAGGGAGTTAGTGAACCAAGCTAGGTACCTGTGAATGAGAGCGAGTGTGAGGGTGACCCAAACGTCAGGACATTATTATACAGTGTAGCCCAAAGTCAGGTCACATTAGATTATTATTATTGTACAGGGTGGCCTCACATTAGGTTATTATTGTACAGTGTAGCCCAAAAGTCAGTACACATTGGGTTATTATTGTAATGGGTTCCGGAGACACTTGCAGAGGTAACTTCTTTATTACAATCCAACACTCCAACATTCCAACTCTCCAACTCTCCAACAGTCCTGATACTCTGTTCCAGCCTAGGTACACAGCCTAGATACTCTACTCTGGCTACGCTCTGGAACTCGCCCTCACAAGGTCGTAGAGTCGGGAGTTACAGAGTCCCACCACTGGCCCTCACAGCGTCCCAGGGTTCTCAGATGGCTGTCTTGGGTCTTGGGTCTTGAGCTACAACTGGCCCTGATCGTCCAGGGAGCTCCCCTTTTATGCCTAGTCCCCAACGAGGGGTGGGGCCGTGTGCGCCCCCAGATATCCCACAGAGCACACACAGCCCCCCCTGTTGGTGGCGCCAAGGGGCCCAAGCGCCTGGGCCGCCCAGGGTCCCAGAGCCCCCAGCAGCCCCTCCTTTCTTATGTCACTACATTATTATTGTACAGTGTAGCCCAAAAGTCAGTACACATTGGGTTATTATTATTGTACAGTGTAGCCCAAAGTCAGTACACATTGGGTTATTATTATTGTACAGTGTAGCCCAAAAGTCAATGCACATTGGGTTATTATTTTCCAGGGTGGCCCAAAAGTCAGGATACAGGGTTATTACACAGGGTGGCCCAAAAGTCATGACACATAGGGTTATGATTATACATGGTGGCCCAAATTCAATTGGTCTCCGCTCGATAAGCGAACATTTTGCTTGTTTTGCTTACAAATGGGTCTAATTTGCTCGTTGTAGCGAATTGTTGTAGAAAGAACACTCTTTAAGCGAGACGTGCCTGTACGGGGTGGCCTTAAATTCAGGACACATTGGGTTAATTCGTATATTTGAACACATTTTCAAACTGACTTTCATTATTAACATTATCAGAATGCATGAATTTTCTTTTGAAATTAATTTACAAGTGTAATCTTTGAGCATTCTCTTTCTCTCTGTGCCTCTCTGTCTCTCTGTGTCTCTTCCTCCCCCTCTGTCACTGCCCCTCTCTCTGTAGGTGAGAGCAGCAAGTCTGCAGGAGCTGGTCTACAAGAACGGCCAGGCTGGCGTTACAAAGGCAACCGTCTCCATTACATTCGACAACCGTGACCGGAAACAGAGCCCCCTGGGGTTCGAAGGCCATGCGGAAATCACCGTCACCAGACAGGCACGCACACCCTTGCCTTTACTCATCCACTCGCTCACTCACCCGCTCACTCACCCACTCGCTCACTCACCCGCTCACTCGCCCACTAACTCACCCACTCACTCACCCACTCACTCTCACTCACTAATTCACCCGGAGAGAGAGGACCACGCGGAGATCCCGGTCACCAGACAGGGACGCAGCGCTTTAAATGTATCTGTGTATTTGTGTGTGCGCATATATATGTACGTGTGGGTGGGTGTGTGTCTCTGTGTCTCAGTGCCCCCTTGTGTCTCTCTGAGTCTTTGTCTGAGTGTCTTTTCTGTGCAGGTGGTGATTGGAGTCTTAGTGTCTCTGCATGTGTCTGCTCTGCCTGCCTCCTCTGTGCAGGTGGTGATTGGCGGCAGGAACAAGTATCTGATCAACGGGGTGAACGCCACCACGGCGCGTGTGCAGGACCTCTTCCGCTCTGTGGGCCTCAACGTCAACAACCCCCACTTCCTCATCATGCAGGTACCTCCTCAACATCACCACTAACACCACCATTACCACCATCATCACCACCGTCATCACCACCATCATCACCATCAATGTCAACAACCCTCACTTTCTCATGCAGACACCTCTTCAACATCATCACCACCGTCATCATCATCACCACCATCAACGTCAACAACCCCCACTTCCTCATAATGTAGGTACCACCTCTACATCATCAATATCATCAGCATCATCGTGCAGGTTAGACTATTATCTCTTGCTCATGAAGGAGATGAGTGGTGAGTGGGTGGTGAGTGAGTGTTTTCTTGTTTTGCAGGGTCGCATCACCAAGGTTTTGAACATGAAGCCTCCTGAGGTGAGGCATTTGCCCTTGCCACCACTCGCCCTTTCCACCATTCACCCACTCATCGTGTCCACCCCTCACCACTGCTCACCCTCATCTCCTCACCTCTCCAGATCCTGGCAACGATTGAGAGACTGCAGGGACTCGTAGCTCTTCTCCTCACCTCTGCTCCTCACCTCTCGTCTCCGCACCTCTTCCCACAACTCCTCACCTTTCCCCACATCTCTCAGTGTCTCTTTTTTCCTCAGCGTCCCTTCCTTTCCTCAACCCCTCTCACCCCCCCTCACCTCACCCCAGATCCTAGCGATGATTGAGGAGGCTGTAGGGACCCATATCTCTGCTCCTCACCTCTCGTCTCCTTACCTCTGCTCCTGACCTCTCCTCACCTCTCCCCAACATCTCCTCACCTCTCCCCATGTCTCTCCTCGTCTCTCTATTCTGTCTCCTCGTCCCCACCCCTCCTCGTCTCTCCTCCTCACCTCTGCCCCTCACCTCACCCCAGATCCTGGCGATGATTGAGGAGGCTGCGGGGACCAGGATGTATGAGAGCAAGAAACTGGCAGCGCAGAAGACTATCGAGAAGAAGGAGGCCAAACTTAAGGAGATCAACGACGTGAGGGGACCTCTCGCTCACCACCTACGCTCACCACCTACGCTCACCACCTACGCTCACCACCTACGCTCACCACCTACGCTCACCACCTATGCTCACCACCTATGCTCACCACCTACACTTACTATGATCCACTTGCCACGAGTGACCCCTATGATCTCATGACCCCTGTCTCCATTTTTCCAGGTTCTGGAGGAGGAAATTTCTCCAACGCTGGAAAAACTCAAACAGGTGAGGCACCGACACTTGCTATACACTGGCAACTCACTCGCCACCCACTCGCCACACACTCACCACTCTCCCCTCCCGCTTCATCCCCAGGAGCGCACCTCCTACCTGGAATACAGCAAGCTGTGCCGGGAGCTGGATTCTCTCCGGCGCCTGGTGATCGCTCACCAGTTCTTCACGGCGAGCCAGGGCCAGGAAAACGCCGCTCTGCACCTCCAGAAGCTGCGTACTGATGAGCAGGAGGCGCGAGAGGAGGTAGAGAGGCTGGAGGAGGAGGAGAAGAAGAGGGAGGGAGAGCTGCGGGAGATGGAGAGGAAAAGGGACAAGGTGAGGATGAGTTGGGGGGAAGAGGAAGAGGGGGAGAGAGAGGTAGGGAGGGAGGGAGAGCTGTGGGAGATGGAGAGGAACATGGTGAGTGTGGGTGAGGGAAGAAGAGGGGGAGGGAGGTGATGTTAATAATGTTGATGATGGTGATGTTGATGGTGTGTAGGAGGCAGGAGGGGATCTGTCCCGTGTGGAGGAGGCCCTGACCCAGGCCCAGCGTGCCCACGCCAAGGCCCAGAGCACCCTGGACATCCGCACAGAGGCCCTGGCTACGGAGCAGGCGCACAGGGAGCAGCTGCTCGCTCACATGCAGGAGGTACCTCCTCGCCGACCTCGGTCACCTCCCTAACTCACCTCTCTCTCACCATGTCTCTCTCTGCAGGCCACATCTCATCCAATCTTTAGTTTCAAACGTCAATTCATGTTTTACTTGTGATATTCAATAAAAAAAATAATTTAGGTAAACTACCGCGATTAAACTACCCCAACATCTAAATACCGCCCCCCCTAAAAAAACCTTATTGCTGCGTTTAAAACAAGTATTTTTATGTTCAGATAATATGAATCATCGTATTACTGATATTTAGAGAGATAAGTGAATGTGTTTTGTGACCAGGTGTATGGGGCTTGGGTGGTCTGTGGAAATGTTTTGCTGAGTGGTCCGCAGGCCAAAAGCTGTTTGAGAAACGCTGCTCTAGACGAGGTGAACTTCACCTCCGGGCTCGCAGGTCGTGTCTCGCTCACAGTGTCTCCCCCTCTCTCGCCCCTTCTCTGCCCCCAGGACGCCAGTGCCCGCGACGCCAAGCGCTCCCAGGTAGTGGCGCTGGAGGCGGCGCTGGCGTCGGCGTTGGCATGCTCCCAGGAAGCGGCGAGGGGCCTGCAAGAAGCTCAGGCGCGCTTCGCGGCGGCCTCGGTGGGCCTCTCGGAGGATGGGCAAGGCGGCCACGCCGCCACGCTGGCCGAGCAGATCCTGAAGTGCCGCCAGGAGGCCAGCCAGGCCCAGACTGAAGCTGCGCAGGCAAGGGAGGAGGCCTCTGGGCCTACTAACTCGTGCATTCACCCACCCGTTCTCATTCGCCGTCCTGGAGTACCCACTCGACAACCCACCCCACCCCGTGCCCCACAGGCTCAGATGAAGCTGTCCCACGTGCAGCGCGAGCTGCAGCAGCGCAAGGCGGAGGAGGGCCGCACCACGGAAGCCTACACTCGCGACCAGCAGGCTCTGTCTCGCTTGAAGACCCGAGCCCAGGGCCTACTCAGGGACATGGCCGCCCTGGGCTACACGGGTAACACGGGGGGTGGAGGAGAAAGGGGAGAGCGTGCAGGAGAGAGTAACGGAGGGAGGGGAGGGGAGAGGAGCGACTCTGGGTGGGGGGGGGGAGAGGGGCGACGTGGAGGGGTTAACGTGCTGCGCTACTACGAACCCGGCAACCCGAGTTTGATTCCCGCTCACGGCCAACACCAGTGACAATTATGTGATCCCTCATTGACCTCCCCTAAGTTGACTCGGCCTTAATTGAGTACCTGTGAATGTCACCATCAAGGGAAACGGGAGGTCTGGTGTGGTGCTGGCCGCCCACCCCCTCGTGTACCACGCAGACCTTAGCAGCACTTGCCCCAACACTGTTGAGGCTATATGGGGGAGCTTTGTCTTTGAGTCTCTGTGTGTTACTCTTTGGTTTTTTCGGACTCTTGTGTTGCGCCCGAAACGTCGTGATTTAATTTAGTTGTGTTCATTTATTTAATTACATTTTTTACCTACGTGACTTTACCGAAAAAACCAAAGGGTATGAATCCTTGCAGTCACGAAAGCTTCAAATCTAGAATCTCTGTGTGTTATTATGCGAGTGGGAAACGGTGGTTAGTGGTTAGCATGCTGCGCGACTATGAACTCAGCAGGAAACCCAAGTTCGATTCCCGCTCACGGCCACCACCACAAGTGGTAATGGTAACGGCAGCAATTATCTGAACAATCGGTCCTGGGCCTCCTCCCCAAGGTCAACTCGGCCTAAAATGAGTACTTGGTGCAGTGTGCAGTAAATATCGCCACTGGAGCAGCTGTGTGTGGCTGTTACCATGGAGACATTGGAGAGGCGAAGCTTAACTACACTATAAACTAAACTATATTTATTTTACCAGGTAAGGCCCCACTGAGCTATGTAGCTCTTTTTCAGAATCGACTTGGCTATAAAAAATGATAGCTCAACGAAGTGGCTTATCACGTGGAAATTTATAGCGTCCAATACTCTAAAGGGGTGATGTTGATTCTAAATGTTGAATGGAAAAACTGGAGGTCCCGGAGAAAAATCCATGCGACCACGGGGAGAGAAACGTGCAAACTCCAAATATACAGCAGGTGTCAGGTTTGGGATTGAACCCACGACTTCCTGTACACCAGGCGAGGTAGTTAACATAACAGGCGGTGTCCAGCTGTAGAGGGGCAGCTGTGTGTAACTGTTATCATGGAGACGGTAGGGAGGCTAACAGGCGGTGTCCGGATGTAGAGGGCCAGCTGGAGATGCTGCAGAAGAAGATGAAGGAGCTGGCCGCGGAGGAGTCGGCGATGAGAGAAAAAGTAGACCGGGCGGTCGCCAGCATGCCCCAGCTCCAGTTTGATTACCGGTGGGTGGATCTATTAATCACCTGCTCAATCATTTACCCATTCACTTGCTCCATCGCCACCACACCCCAGCTCTAGTTTGACTACCGGTGGGTGGGTCTGTTGCTAGCTCACTCACCCACTCGCTCATTCACCCACTCACTCACTAAACTACCCACCCACTCATTCACCTGCTCGCTCATTCACCCACTCATTCACCTGTTCGCTTACTCACCCACTCGCTCATGGTCTTACGCGCTCACTCATGCGCTCCCTCACTCGTTTGCTCGCTAACTCACTCGCTCCCTCACTCACTCGTTCACTTGCTCACTCACACACTCACCTACCCATTCACCTGTTAGCTCGCTCGCTCGCTCACTCGCTCACTCACTACTCTCCCTCTTTTCGTGTTGCCTCCTCTCTCTTCACTCCTCACCCTGCTCCCCACCGCCATGCTCGCGCGTGCCCTGTGCAGGGACCCCGAGCGGGGCTGGGACCGTGGCCGTGTGCGGGGCCTGGTGGCGTCTTTGCTCCGCGTGGAGGATCCTGCATCCGCCACTGCTCTGGAGGTGGTGGCCGGGGGTAAACTCTACAACGTGGTGACTGACACCGAGGTGAGCGCCCACGCTCACCCATGCTCGCCCACACTCGCCCACACCCATCCACCATCGTGGAGGTGGTGGCCGGGGGTAAACTCTACAATGTAATGACCAACACCGTGGTGAGCGCCCAGTCCTCACTCACGCTCACCCACCCTCACCCGGTGAGTGGCTCACCCATGCTCGCTCGCACTCACCGGGGCGAGCAGTCGGTGAGTGAGTTTCTCCGTCTCCCTCCCTGTGTGTCACCGTGTCTCTCTCACTGTGTTGCAGTTGACAGGGAAGCTCCTGCTGGAGCGTGGCTGCCTACGGCGCAGAGTCACGGTGATTCCGCTGAACAAGATCAGCCCCAGCGTCACCCCCCCCAGCGTCACCACCATTGCGCGCAGCCTCGTGAGCACCCTGCCGTGTCTCCCCTCCGTGTCTCCTCACCGTGATCTCCCCGTGTCTCTCTCCTCACCCCCGTGATCTCCACGTGTCTTCTATGTCCCCGTGTCTCCTTCCCGTGTCCCTGTCTCCTCACCCTCCGCATCTCTCTCCTCACTCACCATGTCTCCCCCCTCACCCCCCGTATCTCCCTCCTCACCCCCCCCACGTCTCACCCCCCTGCGTCTTCCCCCCCTCACCCCCCGCATCTCACCCCCCGCGTCTCACCCCTCCCGTCCCTGCGTCTTCCCCCCCCCCCCCTCATTCCCCACATCTGACCCCCCACGTCTCCCCCCTCACCCCTTCCGAGTCTTCATCGTCACCCCCCCCCTGCGTTTCCCCACTCTCCCCTGCCGCATCTCCCCCAGGCGGACGGTGTCTCTCCCGCGCTGTCCCTCGTGTCTCCGCGCTCTCCCTGTGATCTCCCTGCGCTGGAGTTTGTTTTCGGCGCGGCGTTCGTCTGCCCGACGATGGACGCGGCGCGTGCCGTGGCCTTCGACCCTCGGGTGTCCACGCGGGCGGTGACGCTGGACGGGGACTCCTTCAGTCCGCACGGCACACTCACTGGGGGGGCGCGGGCACAGGTAGGTCACTCGCCACCACCACGCTTGCCACCACGCTCACACCACTATTACCATCACTCGCCACGGGGGCAGCGACGCTGGATGGAGGCTTCTTCAGCCCACACGGCACGCACACGAGTGGGGGGGCGGGCACAGGTGGGTCGCTCACCACCACCACACTCACTACTATCACCGCCACGCTCACCACCCCCCCTGGGTGTGCAGGTGGTGAGCGTGCTGGTGAGAGTGGAGCAGCTGCTCACCCTGCAGGATAAGCTTAAAGAGTTGGAGGAGAAGGGGAAGAGGATGGACGAGGAGGCTCGCACACTCACCAAGCTCGCAGAGAGGTGAGCGTGGTGAGGGGGCAGGTGAGGATTGTGGAGGGGAGTGATGGGCTAGGAATGTGGTGGAGAAGGGGTGGTGAGGAGTGGGGAAGAGGCTTCCTCGCTCACCCAGCTCGTCGAGCGGTGGGGGGGTCAGGAACGTGATGAAGAGTGTGGGGAGGTGGGTTGAGATGAGGAGGGGTGTAGGGAGATGAGTGGGTGGTGGGGAGGGTAGTGCAGGAGCATGGTGAGGAGTTTGGAGAGTGGGGGTGAGGAGCGGAGGAGGATGAAGGAAGCTCGCACACTCTGCCAGCTTGCGGAGCGGTGCGGAGTGTAGAAGGGGAGGCTGGATGAGGAGTGTAAAGGGTGTTGTGGGGGGATAGGAGCATGGTGAGAGCAGGAGTGGAGTGGGGAGGAGAGTGACTGTGTCTATCCGTTTCTCTTTCTCTTTCAGGCACCGTGAGCTGTGCCAGCAGCAGGAGTTGGTGGCGCAGGAGGTGGAGCAGCTGCAGCAGAAGCTGGAGCTCAGCACTCACCACAAGCTCCAGACGGAGCTCGCCGCGCTCGCCACCTCCATCGGTGAGCCACTCACCCATCCACTCACCCATCCACTCACCCAGACACTCACCCAGACACTCACCCAGACACTCACCCAGACACTCACCCATCCACTCACCCATCCACTCACCCATCCACTCACCCAGACACTCACCCATCCACTCACCCAGACACTCACCCAGACACTCACCCAGACACTCACCCATCCACTCACCCATCCACTCACCCATCCACTCACCCATCCACTCACCCAGCCACTCACCCATCCACTCACCCATCCACTCACCCAGCCACTCACCTATCCACTCACCCATCCACTCACCCAGACACTCACCCAGACACTCACCCATCCACTCACCCAGACACTCACCCAGACACTCACCCAGACACTCACCCAGACACTCACCCAGACACTCACCATCCACTCACCCAGACACTCACCCAGACACTCACCCAGACACTCACCATCCACTCACCCAGACACTCACCCAGACACTCACCATCCACTCACCCAGACACTCACCATCCACTCACCCAGACACTCACCCAGACACTCACCATCCACTCACCCAGACACTCACCCAGACACTCACCCAGACACTCACCCACTCACCCAGACACTCACCCAGACACTCACCCAGACACTCACCCATCCACTCACCCAGCCACTCACCCATCCACTCACCCATCCACTCACCCATCCACTCACCCAGACACTCACCCAGACACTCACCCAGACACTCACCCAGACACTCACCCAGACACTCACCATCCACTCACCCAGACACTCACCCAGACACTCACCCAGACACTCACCCAGACACTCACCATCCACTCACCCAGACACTCACCATCCACTCACCCAGACACTCACCATCCACTCACCCAGACACTCACCCAGACACTCACCTCACTCACCAACACTCACCCAGACACTCACCCAGACACTCACCCACTCACCCAGACACTCACCCAGACACTCACCCAGACACTCACCCAGACACTCACCCATCCACTCACCCAGCCACTCACCCATCCACTCACCCAGACACTCACCCATCCACTCACCCAGACACTCACCCAGACACTCACCATCCACTCACCCAGACACTCACCCAGACACTCACCCAGACACTCACCCATCCACTCACCCAGACACTCACCCAGACACTCACCCACTCACCCAGACACACACCCAGACACTCACCCAGACACTCACCCAGACACTCACCATCCACTCACCCAGACACTCACCCAGACACTCACCATCCACTCACCCAGACACTCACCATCCACTCACCCAGACACTCACCCAGACACTCACCCAGACACTCACCCAGACACTCACCATCCACTCACCCAGACACTCACCCAGACACTCACCCAGACACTCACCCATCCACTCACCCACTCACCCAGACACTCACCCAGACACTCACCCAGACACTCACCCAGACACTCACCATCCACTCACCCAGACACTCACCCAGACACTCACCCAGACACTCACCCAGACACTCACCCATCCACTCACCCAGACACTCACCCAGACACTCACCCAGACACTCACCCACTCACCCAGACACTCACCCAGACACTCACCCAGACACTCACCATCCACTCACCCAGACACTCACCATCCACTCACCCAGACACTCACCATCCACTCACCCAGACACTCACCCAGACACTCACCCAGACACTCACCATCCACTCACCCAGACACTCACGCAGACACTCACCATCCACTCACCCAGACACTCACCCAGACACTCACCCAGACACTCACCCAGACACTCACCATCCACTCACCCAGACACTCACCCAGACACTCACCCAGACACTCACCCAGACACTCACCCAGACACTCACCATCCACTCACCCAGACACTCACCCAGACATTCACCATCCACTCACCCAGACACTCACCATCCACTCACCCAGACACTCACCCAGACACTCACCCACTCACCCAGACACTCACCCAGACACTCACCCAGACACTCACCCAGACACTCACCCAGACACTCACCCATCCACTCACCCATCCACTCACCCATCCACTCACCCAGACACTCACCCATCCACTCACCCAGACACTCACCCAGACACTCACCCAGACACTCACCCAGACACTCACCCAGACACTCACCATCCACTCACCATCCACTCACCCAGACACTCACCCAGACACTCACCCAGACACTCACCCAGACACTCACCCAGACACTCACCCAGACACTCACCCAGACACTCACCCATCCACTCACCCAGCCACTCACCCATCCACTCACCCAGACACTCACCCATCCACTCACCCAGACACTCACCCAGACACTCACCATCCACTCACCCAGACACTCACCCAGACACTCACCCAGACACTCACCATCCACTCACCCAGACACTCACCCAGACACTCACCCAGACACTCACCCACTCACCCAGACACTCACCCAGACACTCACCCAGACACTCACCCAGACACTCACCATCCACTCAACCAGACACTCACCATCCACTCACCCAGACACTCACCATCCACTCACCCAGACACTCACCCAGACACTCACCCAGACACTCACCCAGACACTCACCATCCACTCACCCAGACACTCACCCAGACACTCACCATCCACTCACCCAGACACTCACCCAGACACTCACCCAGACACTCACCCAGACACCCAGACACTCACCCAGACACTCACCCAGACACTCACCCACTCACCCAGACACTCACCCAGACACTCACCCAGACACTCACCCAGACACTCACCCAGACACTCACCCAGACACTCACCCACTCACCCAGACACTCACCCAGACACTCACCCAGACACTCACCCACTCACCCAGACACTCACCCAGACACTCACCCAGACACTCACCCAGACACTCACCCAGACACTCACCATCCACTCACCCAGACACTCACCCAGACACTCACCATCCACTCACCCAGACACTCACCATCCACTCACCCAGACACTCACCCAGACACTCACCCAGACACTCACCCAGACACTCACCATCCACTCACCCAGACACCCAGACACTCACCATCCACTCACCCAGACACTCACCATCCACTCACCCAGACACTCACCCAGACACTCACCCAGACACTCACCCAGACACTCACCATCCACTCACCCAGACACTCACCCAGACACTCACCCAGACACTCACCCAGACACTCACCCAGACACTCACCCAGACAATCACCATCCACTCACCCAGACACTCACCATCCACTCACCCAGACACTCACCCAGACACCCACCACCAGAAGCTGGAGATCAGCACTCACCACAAGCGCCAGACAGAGCTCGCCGCGCTCACCACCTCCATCGATGAGCCACTCGCCTCCCCACTCACCCAGACACTCACCCATCCACTCACCCAGACAATCACCATCCACTCACCCAGACACTCACCATCCACTCACCCAGACACTCACCCAGACACCCACCACCAGAAGCTGGAGATCAGCACTCACCACAAGCGCCAGACAGAGCTCGCCGCGCTCACCACCTCCATCGATGAGCCACTCGCCTCCCCACTCACCCAGACACTCACCCATCCACTCACCCAGACACTCACCATCCACTCACCCAGACACTCACCCAGACACTCACCATCCACTCACCCAGACACTCACCCAGACACTCACCATCCACTCACCCAGACACTCACCCAGACACTCACCCAGACACTCACCCATCCACTCACCCAGACACTCACCCAGACACTCACCATCCACTCACCCAGACACTCACCATCCACTCACCCAGACACTCACCCAGACACTCATCATCCACTCACCCAGACACTCACCCAGACACTCACCATCCACTCACCCAGACACTCACCCAGACACTCACCACCAGAAGCTGGAGATCAGCAGTCACCACAAGCTCCAGACAGAGCTCACCGCGCTCACCACCTCCATCGGTGAGCCACTCGCCTCCCCACTCACCCATCCACTCACCCAGACACTCACCCAGACACTCACCCAGCCACTCACCCATCCACTCACCCAGACACTCACCCATCCACTCACCCAGACACTCACCCAGACACTCACCCAGACACTCACCCAGACACTCACCCAGACACTCACCCATCCACTCACCCAGACACTCACCCAGACACTCACCCACTCACCCAGACACACACCCAGACACTCACCCAGACACTCACCCAGACACTCACCATCCACTCACCCAGACACTCACCCAGACACTCACCATCCACTCACCCAGACACTCACCATCCACTCACCCAGACACTCACCCAGACACTCACCCAGACACTCACCATCCACTCACCCAGACACTCACCCCAGACACTCACCCAGACACTCACCCATCCACTCACCCACTCACCCAGACACTCACCCAGACACTCACCCAGACACTCACCCAGACACTCACCCAGACACTCACCCAGACACTCACCCAGACACTCACCCACTCACCCAGACACTCACCACTCACTCACCCAGACACTCACCCAGACACTCACCCATACACTCACCCAGACACTCACCCACACACTCACCCAGACACTCACCCACTCACCCAGACACTCACCCAGACACTCACCCAGACACTCACCATCCACTCACCCAGACACTCACCAATCCACTCACCCAGACACTCACCATCCACTCACCCAGACACTCACCCAGACACTCACCCAGACACTCACCATCCACTCACCCAGACACTCACGCAGACACTCACCATCCACTCACCCAGACACTCACCCAGACACTCACCCAGACACTCACCCAGACACTCACCCAGACACTCACCATCCACTCACCCAGACCACTCACCCAGACACTCACCCAGACACTCACCATCCACTCACCCAGACACTCACCCAGACATTCACCATCCACTCACCCAGACACTCACCATCCACTCACCCAGACACTCACCCAGACACTCACCCAGACACTCACCCACTCACCCACTCACCCAGACACTCACCCAGACACTCACCCAGACACTCACCCAGACACTCACCCATCCACTCACCCATCCACTCACCCAGACACTCACCCATCCACTCACCCATCCACTCACCCAGACACTCACCCAGACACTCACCCAGACACTCACCCAGACACTCACCCAGACACTCACCATCCACTCACCATCCACTCACCCAGACACTCACCCAGACACTCACCCAGACACTCACCCAGACACTCACCCATCCACTCACCCAGACACTCACCCAGACACTCACCCATCCACTCACCCAGCCACTCACCCATCCACTCACCCATCCACTCACCCAGACACTCACCCAGACACTCACCATCCACTCACCCAGACACTCACCCAGACACTCACCATCCACTCACCCAGACACTCACCATCCACTCACCCAGACACTCACCCAGACACTCACCCAGACACTCACCATCCACTCACCCCAGACACTCACGCAGACACTCACCATCCACTCACCCAGACACTCACCCAGACACTTACCCAGACACTCACCCAGACACTCACCCAGACACTCACCATCCACTCACCCAGACACTCACCCAGACACTCACCATCCACTCACCCAGACACTCACCATCCACTCACCCAGACACTCACCCAGACATTCACCATCCACTCACCCAGACACTCACCATCCACTCACCCAGACACTCACCCACTCACCCAGACACTCACCCACTCACCCAGACACTCACCCAGACACTCACCCAGACACTCACCCAGACACTCACCATCCACTCACCCAGACACTCACCCAGACACTCACCCAGACACTCACCCAGACACTCACCCAGACACTCACCCAGACACTCACCATCCACTCACCCAGACACTCACCATCCACTCACCCAGACACTCACCCAGACACTCACCACCAGAAGCTGGAGATCAGCACTCACCACAAGCGCCAGACAGAGCTCGCCGCGCTCACCACCTCCATCGATGAGCCACTCGCCTCCCCACTCACCCAGACACTCACCCAGACACTCACCATCCACTCACCCAGACACTCACCCAGACACTCACCATCCACTCACCCAGACACTCACCCAGACACTCACCCAGACACTCACCATCCACTCACCCAGACACTCACCCAGACACTCACCCAGACACTCACCCATCCACTCACCCAGACACTCACCCAGACACTCACCATCCACTCACCCAGACACTCACCATCCACTCACCCAGACACTCACCCAGACACTCATCATCCACTCACCCAGACACTCACCCAGACACTCACCATCCACTCACCCAGACACTCACCCAGACACTCACCACCAGAAGCTGGAGATCAGCAGTCACCACAAGCTCCAGACAGAGCTCACCGCGCTCACCACCTCCATCGGTGAGCCACTCGCCTCCCCACTCACCCAGCCACTCACCCAGACACTCACCCAGACACTCACCCATCCACTCACCCAGACACTCACCCAGACACTCACCCAGACACTCACCCATCACTCACCCAGACACTCACCCAGACACTCACCCAGACACTCACCCAGACACTCACCCACTCACCCAGACACTCACCCAGACACTCACGCAGACACTCACCCAGACACTCACCATCCACTCACCCAGACACTCACCCAGACACTCACCCAGACACTCACCATCCACTCACCATCCACTCACCCAGACACTCACCCAGACACTCACCATCCACTCACCCAGACACTCACCATCCACTCACCCAGACACTCACCCAGACACTCACCATCCACTCACCCAGACACTCACCCAGACACTCACCCAGACACTCACCCAGACACTCACCCACTCACCCAGACACTCACCCAGACACTCACCCAGACACTCACCCAGACACTCACCCAGACACTCACCATCCACTCACCCAGACACTCACCATCCACTCACCCAGACACTCACCATCCACTCACCCAGACACTCACCCAGACACTCACCCAGACACTCACCATCCACTCACCCAGACACTCACGCAGACACTCACCATCCACTCACCCAGACACTCACCCTGACACTCACCCAGACACTCACCCAGACACTCACCCAGACACTCACCATCCACTCACCCCAGACACTCACCCAGACACTCACCCAGACACTCACCATCCACTCACCCAGACACTCACCCAGACACTCACCATCCACTCACCCAGACACTCACCATCCACTCACCCAGACACTCACCCAGACACTCACCCAGACACTCACCATCCACTCACCCAGACCACTCACCCAGACACTCACCCAGACACTCACCCATCCACTCACCCAGACACTCACCCAGACACTCACCCACTCACCCAGACACTCACCCCAGACTCTCACCCAGACACTCACCCAGACACTCACCCACTCACCCAGACACTCACCCAGACACTCACCCAGACACTCACCCAGACACTCACCCAGACACTCACCATCCACTCACCCAGACACTCACCCAGACACTCACCATCCACTCACCCAGACACTCACCATCCACTCACCCAGACACTCACCCAGACACTCACCCAGACACTCACCCAGACATTCACCATCCACTCACCCAGACACCCAGACACTCACCATCCACTCACCCCAGACACTCACCATCCACTCACCAGACACTCACCCAGACACTCACCATCCACTCACCCAGACACTCACCCAGACACTCACCAGACACTCACCCATCCACTCACCCAGACAATCACCCAGACACTCACCATCCACTCACCCAAACACTCACCATCCACCTCACCCAGACACTCACCCAGACACTCACCACCAGAAGCTGGAGATCAGCACTCACCACAAGCGCCAGACAGAGCTCGCCGCGCTACCACCTCCATCGATGAGCCACTCGCCTCCCCACTCACCCAGACACTCACCCATCCACTCACCCAGACACTCACCATCCACTCACCCAGACACTCACCCAGACAACTCACCATCCACTCACACAGACACTCACCCAGACACTCACATCCAACCCAGACACTCACCCAGACACTCACCCAGACACTCACCCAGACACTCACCCCCCCAGACACTCACCCAGACACTCACCATCCACTCACCCAGACACTCACCATCCACTCACCCAGACACTCACCCAGACACTCATCATCCACTCACCCAGACACTCACCCAGACACTCACCATCCACTCACCCAGACACTCACCCAGACACTCACCACCAGAAGCTGGAGATCAGCAGTCACCACAAGCTCCAGACAGAGCTCATCGCGCTCACCACCTCCATCGGTGAGCCACTCACCCATCCACTCACCCAGACACTCACCATCCACTCACCCAGACACTCACCCAGACACTCACCATCCACTCACCCAGACACTCACCCAGACACTCACCCAGACACTCACCACCAGAAGCTGGAGCTCAGCAGTCACCACAAGCTCCAGACGGAGCTCACCGCGCTCACCACCTCCATCGGTGAGCCACTCGCCTCCCCACTCACCCAGACACTCACCCAGACACTCACCCAGACACTCACCCAGACACTCACCCAGACACTCACCCAGACACTCACCCAGACACTCACCCAGACACTCACCCAGACACTCACCCATCCACTCACCCATCCACTCACCCATCCACTCACCCAGACACTCACCCAGACACTCACCCAGACACTCACCCAGACACTCACCCAGACACTCACCCAGACACTCACCCAGACACTCACCCAGACACTCACCACCAGAAGCTGGAGCTCAGCAGTCACCACAAGCTCCAGACGGAGCTCACCGCGCTCACCACCTCCATCGGTGAGCCACTCGCCTCCCCACTCAACACTTTCATCGGTGAGCTGCTTCCTCCCCCTCTCCCCAAATCTGTGTCTCTCGCTATACATCTCACTCTCTCTCTCCACGTGTCTCTTTCTCCCTCTCTTTGTCCGCTTTTTCCCCCGTCTCCCTTTCCGTGTAGAGGAGGTGAGGAGAGAACAATGTGTGTCTCTCTCTCTCTCCCTGTATCCCTGTATCCTCCCTCCTTCCCTCCCTATATCTCCCCGGGTCTCCGCTCCGACTCTCCATGTCTCTCCGTGTGTGTCTCTCTCTGCCCATCTCTGTTGCTCTCCGTGTGTCACTCTCTCTCTCACCCTCTCTCGTTTTCCCTCTCTCTCCCTGTTTCTCTTTAGCAGTGTCTTTTTCACCTTTACCCACTCTGTGCGTCTCTCCCCCTCTTTTTTCCTTTCCCCACCCCCTCTCTCCCTTCTCTCTCCCTCTCTGTAGAGGAGCTGAGTGCGGCGCCTGCTCTCTGCGAGGAGCGGAGAGCGGCCGCGTTGCAGCGCCTCCACTCCCTGGAGGAGCGACTCCAGAACGCCGAGCGGGACCGGCGCCACGAGCAGGAGGGGGCCTCTAGCGCCCTCGAGTTGGCACGGGGGACAGCCCAGAAGCTAGCGGGGATCGCCAGGGAGGCACAGCAGGTGAGGTGGTGGTGAGGGGGTGGGTGGCAGGTTGAGGGAGTGGTTGGGTGGGTAAATTAGGTGATGGGTAGGTGAGTTGGGTGAATTAATGAGTGGGAGGGTGGGTAGGTCAATTGATGGATGGGTGAATTAATGCACGAGTGTGAGAGTAAGCAAGCAGATGGTGCATGAGCTTTTGGGAGGGTGATTGGGTGAATTAAGTGGGTCATTGAGTGAGTGAACTCTAACCCCCCCCCCTTGCCAGTCTCTGTCCACTGTCAGGCTGGAGGTGGAGGAGCTCGAGAAGGAGGCGCTGGTGGGGCAGCAGGAGCTGCAGAGGCTGGAGGCGGCCACGCTCTCGCTGGAGGTGACCGTCCGGGAGCTCAGCGCCTCTGCTGAGAGCTTGCAGGTATCTACCTGCTCACTCGCCTACCCACACACTCACCTTCCCACATACTCACCTACCCAATCACTTTTTTTTTTTACCTGGAAAGGCCCACTGAGATTTTTTCAGACGTGACCTGGCCAAAGAATTATACCCCAATGCAGTGGCTTATTACGTGGAAATTTATAGTAGCCAAATACTCAATGCATATTTCTAAATGTGGAAGGAAGAACCAGAGGACCCGGAGAAAAATCCACGCGACCACTGGGAGAGAGACATGCGAATTCCATCAAACCCACAACCTCCTGTATACTGGGTGAGGTAGTTAACATCTTGCCACCCGAGTCGCCCTAATCCACCCCCGTGTCTCTTCTTCTGCCTGTGTGCCACAGGCGCGTGTCTCCGAGTGCCAGCGCCACGTGACGGAGCTCCAGGAGATGCTGCGTGCCCGCCAGGAGGCGCTGGGGGAGGCGGCGCGGGCGCTGGAACAGCTGCGGGCGCAGCGCGGCGCTGCCGCTCTCACCCTGACAGAGCGCGGGCACGCAGTGGGGCGACACCAGCGGGACGCCCTGGACAACGCAGCCAAGGTACCCGCCACTCACTCACTCAACCACTCATTCACTCAACCATTCACTCACTCAACCACTTCATCCCCCACTCACTCGCTCAACCACTCACTCAACTGCTCACTTAACTACTTACTCGCTCGTTTGCTGAACTGCTCTATCAACTGCTTGTTTGCTCAACCGCTCCCTTGCTCAACCGTTCGCTCAACCGCTTGCTCAACCACTCACGCTCAACCACTCGCACTCAACCACTCCCCCACTCACGCTCAATCACTCACTCACCCACTCGACCATTCACTCAGCCGCTCCTGAATCCCCACTAACCCCCTCTCTCTCCTCCCGCTCTCTCTTAGGTGGATCGTCTGCTCAAAGAGAATGCGTGGATCTCCACAGAGCGCGCTCTATTTGGCCGCCCCAACACGGCGTACGACTTCGCCGCCAGCGACCCAAGCGATGCTGCCCGGAAGCTATCGCGCCTGGAGCAGACACGCCGGCGGATGGTGCACACCGTTAACGAGAGGGCCATGAACCTGCTGGCCCAGTCCGAGGAGAAGGTGAGGGAGAGACAGGGGCGGGGAGAGAGAGGCAGGGAGAGGGGGAGATGAGAGAGGGGGACGAGGAAGACACGGGAAGAGTGAGACAGATCCTGAGACTCTGATCCTGTGTGACCCAATGACCCCAGTACGTGGACCTGATGAGGAAGAAGCGGATCGTGGAGAACGACAAAACCAAGATCTTCAGCGCCATGCAGGAGCTGGATCTCAAGAAGAATGAGGCTCTTAACCTGGCCTGGAGACAGGTACCACACTCGCCACTCGCTAACCACTCGCTCACCATGGAGGAGCTGGATCTCAATAATAACAAGGCTCTCTGGCCTGGAGACAGGTCCCATGCTGACCACTCATTCACCACCATACTCTCCAAGCACTCACTCACTATACTCACCACCCACTTACCACGGAGGAGCTGGATCTCAATAAGAACAAGGCCCTCCACCTGGCCGAGAGGCAAGTTCCACGTTCACCATTCACCACCATAATCACCATTCACTCGCCACCATACCAGTCTCTCTCCCCTCATCTCTCCACCCCCGCCCCCCCCCCGCATGCATCTCCCTCTGCCCGCGTGCGTCTCTTTCCAGGTGAATGGAGACTTCAGCTCCATATTCTCCACGCTGCTGCCTGGCTCCCAGGCGCGTCTCACTCCCGTGGAGTCCTCTTCCTCCACCTCCTCCACCTCCTCCACCTCCTCGCTGCTCCAAGGCTTGGAGTTTCGTGTGGCTCTGGGCTCCGTGTGGAAGGAAAATCTGAGCGAGCTGAGCGGAGGCCAGAGGTGAGGGAGGGGTCCCTGTCGGTTGTGTATATATGTGTGTATCTGTGTATTTTTCTCGGTGCTATCCAGGTCCCTGGTGGTGCTCTCTGATCCTGGCGATGCTGCTACCTCTCGGCATATCTCTCTCTATGTTTATCTTTGTATCTCTCTCTCTCTCTGCTGGATAGGTCACTGGTGGCCCTATCCCTGATCCTGGCCATGCTGCTCTTCAAGCCGGCTCCGATTTACATCCTGGACGAGGTGGACGCCGCCCTGGACCTCTCCCACACCCAGAACATCGGACACATGCTGCGCACTCACTTCCTCACCTCGCAGGTACAACAACAGCAGCAGTTGCCAATCGCCATTAAGTGGCGATGACATCACCATGGCGCTTGTGCCAGGCTTCGTGCACTTTAACGCCACGATTACTGTGGAATGCCTGCCGGAAGGAGATCACAGGACGGAGCCAGGTGCTATGGGTTGACTGAGATGACTGGCAGATGCACCACCTGCATGCCCCTTCCTGTGCCAACTTGCTGTGTTTTAGCCGCCCGGCGCTCCGCTTTTTGTTGTTACTTTTCCCCTCATGGTGCTTGTAGCCACTACAGTGGCCAATGGGGGCACTGGATGGATGCAATCGGCTGGTAACCCCTCCACCTTCAATTCATTTACCACTAAATTACGTGAGAAATATCTGTCTGAGCTTTTGCTGGAGGCCCCAGTGGTACAGGCATCTATGAAGACTCGCAGGTACTCACACACACAACAACAACAGACGCCATTCGCCACTAAGCGGCGGTGACGTCGCCACAGCGCTTGTCAGGCCAGATGCACTCTGAAGCCTCGTGAAGTGTCAAAGGCTCGGCAATAGGTGACGGGACAGATGCAGGTGCCATTGGTTGTGCACGGGTGAAATTTGCTTTGCTCAGGCGGTGTTAGCCACTCAGGTTGTGACGGGGTTTCTCTCTTCATTCCTGTTGCCCTGGGCCCCCGGTACTGTTCCTGTTCTGATGTTATGAGCACTGATGCCTACTTCTTTGAGGGCGTATTGGCACGTAAAATAAGATCGATTGTTTGACTTGAGTTGACTGGCAGATGTACCAGCTCTACCCCCTACTGTGCCAAAGTGCTGTAATTTAGCTGCCCAGCACTCGGCTCATTGTTGTGAGGGTTGCTCCTCTGCTCTCCTCTGTTGTTGGAGGGTGACTACCTCCAACTGCCCAGTAGCGTTCTTCACAAGCATCCTCCACAGAGGCCGATCTTAACAGCACTTCAGCAAGTCTACCCAGCTGCACATCCTCCCGTACCTCATCACTCCATGTCTTTTTCAGCCCGTGTCGTGCCCGTTTAGCCCTATCTATGCAGCCAAATAGAAGCAACTTTGCCATGCGGTGGCTGGGCATGCGGGCTCCATAACCCAGCCAATGCAGCCTTGACCACCGGAGCTCACTGATGGGAATGTGTCCAGATCTTTCAAGGATTTGAGAGCTGCTCACATAATCCAGCCTTGTTAAACACAGAATGGATTGTAGGCAGGCCAGTCTGAATGTTTCTAACTGGTGCAGATGTTCCATTAGAGGGGTCCACGTTTCGCACTCGCCCACACACCTACTCAGTCATTCACTCCTACACCCAGAACATCGGACACATGTTGTGCACTCGCTTCTTCACCTTGCAGATACGCTCACATGCACGCTTACCCGTATACCCACTCACCCGTACATTCGCCTGCATAATCCCTCACCCGCACTATGGCTGGACTTCTGTGCCAGGCTAGGTGTTGGTCATGGGACAGACCCCAGGTGCTATGGGTTTGACCCACTGCTATCTCTCCCCATCTCTCTCCCCCCCCCTCCGTCTGTCCCCCCCCCTCCATTTCTGTGTGTCTCCCCCATGTCTCTCTCTCCATCTTGCTCTCCCCATGCCCCCCCTCCATGTCTCTCTTTGTCCCCGTGCAGTTCGTGGTGGTCTCTCTCAAGGATGGGATGTTCAACAACGCCAACGTGCTCTTCAAGACGCGCTTCGTAGAGGGCGTTTCAACGGTGACGCGGCATACCAACGCCACCACCACCTCTCGACCAGCAGCCGCCTCCTCGTCCTCTACGAAGGGAAGGGGAGAGGCAGAGGAGAAAAAGGCAAAGAGAGGGCGACTGGGTGATGAGTAGAGTAGAGGGGAGGAGAGGGGGAGTGGGGAAGAGAGAGACGAGACTAATCTAGATTTGAAGTTTTCGTGACTGCAGGGATCCATACTCTTTGGTTCTTTCGGGAAAGTCACGTAGGTATAAAATAAAATAAATTAAATCACGACGTTTCGGGCGCAACACAAGCGTCCGTCATCAGGTGGGACAACCGCAGAAAGAGACAATTGTTGAAGTGGGCAAAAAGTCTGCTTGAGTGTAGAGACGAGACTGTCCCATCTCTCGTGTATGTTAGAAATCCACGTGGCATATACAAATGGATCGTCATACGACGTCTCTCCTGTCTCATGGTGCTATTCGTGAGAAATCAGCAGGGTATCTGTAAATGAATTGCTTTCATGTCCTTCTCTTTGTGGCTATGGCTGTGTCTCTAATGATGTCGGCGTCTATAATTAATGCTAGAATAAGTGTGGTATCTGTAAATGGATCGATCACTTGACAACTACCGGTCTGCATCTCCAGTTCTGTTTCTCTCGTTATTAGCAATCCGTGTGGTATCTGTAAACGGATCTCTGTCTTTCTCTCATTAGGTCTATTTTGTTATTAAAAGTCAATGGGATATCCTAAAGTGAATTGCTTTAATCTGTCTATTTCTAATTAGTTATCGATAATCAGTGTTGCCACTTCACAATAGAATAAATGTGATATATGTAAATGATTACTAAAAATGTGTATTAGGTATCTTAAATGTCAATGTGAATGTATCACTCTACATCTTCACTCACGTCTCTGCTTGTACAGGAGACCCTTGAATATCACGGGGTTACATTCTTGGAAAATGACGCAAAAGCGAAAATAATGAAGCCTTAACCTACATAATGGTTAGGCACACGGCAACCAAAAAGACTCATCGCAATTGAAATAATGTCTGTACTGTATGACAAATAAACAAAAAACTTAATTTAAATAAACGTGTAAAAACCCGAGACTAAAAACATTCCTAAACAATACTAGGTAGAAATACTGTACTTATCAATGCTCTAAGGCGGGTGGACCTTTGTTCCTACGACTGGGGAGCGAGTGTAACGGCATGAACCTGGTGACGCGCACACCTAACCCCCGTGACGATTATCTGAATCGGCCCTGTGCCTCCCCTAGGTCGACTCAGCCTTAAATGAGTACCTGGTGCGATGTGTAAATGTCACCAATGGGGAGACAAAGGCGGCCGGGCGTGGTGCTGGCAGTTCCGGCCTTCATAGGCGCTCACGAACAGCACTTGCCCCAACAGTGTTAATAGGCGACACGGGGAGTCTGCCAGATGCGAGCACAGCAAAGGTTGAGGTGCCACTGACTGCCTCATCCACCCGACATCACGCAACCAGACAATGATACAGTACTTCCGTGTACAGCATACCCGTCAAAGGCCAAAACTAACCCCGGCGACAGCTACATTGGTATTTACAGGTTGCCTGCGTTAGGTCTCCTGTATACTTGGTAGGGTATCTCTACACGGATCATTATACACCTGAATGTTCCATCTTCCCATGGGATTGTGTGTGGGAATGCCAACGGTGTCATGATTGGCATTTTTGGAGGAGGCTCGTGAAGGATGCTACCGTGATGCTCAAAACAACGACCGGAGTGCCAGGAGGCTAAAATACAGCAAGTTGGCACAGTAGGGGACACAGCTGGTGCCATCTGCCAATCAGTCAACCCATGGCACCTGGGTCTGTCCCATGACCTGTTGGTGAGCCTTCAACACTTCATGGCCTTAGTGTACCTGGCCTGGCACAGGTGCTGTCACTGCCACTTAGTAGTGAATGGCAACTATTGTTGGTTGAGTTGCGGTGAGGGATGTAGACGTGGTTGTGATGGATGCTGCTGTAGTTGTCTGCACACTGCAATAATAAACTGCTTTTGCAAAGTCTCCCCTTCGAGTCACTTGCTACATACCCATTGGGGGGGGGGGGGGGGTGTTATGGGGTTGAGCTTACCAGGAGCTGCTCACTCAAGGCAGGGAGTGTGGAACAAAACGGGGGCAAATGGGTTGGTGGGTGTGAGTGCATGGGTGCATTGGTTCAAGCAGCTGGTTGCTGATACTGAAGCTGGTGCAGAGTTTGCTTGTCTTTGCTAATTGGATTCACACTACCAGATAGCATTGCGCACAGCTGACAGATTGAGTCAAAATATAATTTTATTAATTTGTCAAACATGGGAAGGATACTGTCTGCTATCCATCCTGTACACAAGTTAGTGATAATTATTTTATTATGTTTTATTTTATTATTTATTATTTTTCTTCTACGTGACTTTACTGAAAGAACCAAGAAGATGACTGCCAGTTCACTTTCATCTCTCCACTCTGCCCTTCTATGCCAGGCCTTTTGTCAGCCTACTGCTGGGTCGTGGAGGGTAGTTATTCGACCATACTTCAGTACATTGGTCAGTTCGGCTTGGTGGAGGCGGGTGTTGCATTGATGCTGGAGTATTGTAGAGTAAAATGATGAAAAATAAATGTATTAATAGTACTCTATGATGTGCTGTGAAGAAGGGCCATTCCTGACAAATTGCCGCCATTTTTTCCTGTTAAGGCCACGGTGCTATTGACCAATGTGTTGCGTTGTGCATGTGCACATCACTTCGAAATGCAGCATCACCAAATAATTAGTCAAATAATGAGTTGATCTTGCTGACACTGCAGCCTTGGAGCAGCGTAAAGTGCCGTTTTTATACATGGTGGCCACCCATCCAAGCCTGATCCAGTGCGGGTTGGTGAAGGCGTGGAGCATAGATGTGGAGAGCATAGAGTTTACAGCACAACAACAAATGTTATCTGCGACGTAATGCCGTGGCAATCGACCCTGTAAAAAAATAAAACTGTGAACTCCAGGTGCATGGAGCACGCAGGACACGGGTGACGATGCTGAGCTCGCGAGCGTGAGCAAACAAGTTGTGGAGAAGGCGATTCACCGGGCGGTGCAGCAATACATGCAGGAGAAGGAGCAGCCATCGTGAGCCAAGGAGATCAGGTGGAGCAACCTGGATCGTGACCCGACAGGACAGAGGTCAAAGATGGCCCAATGACGCTGCAGCCGACCCCACGCGGACAACTGAAATATCCTCCTCTTAATCGCGGATGTCCTGTATCGTTCCCGTACCGATCAAGAACAGACAGCAACCTTTGAGGAGTTATTTTTTTTATTAACAGGGGTGTCACGAAGCTTTGAACTTTAGCGTTGACTCCTCTGATGTGGTGGTGATAGACTTTCAAGTACTGCATCTGTTAAATATTAACAGTGCATTCAGGATTATTTGATCCAGATTTCTCTTTTTAATACAAGATGTCAATATCAAGGGTGTTGGTCAGATGATTTTAAACAATCCAGCAGTTATTGTTTGTATTAAATAATGGTATTTTAACATTTACCGTTTTATTACTGTATTACAATGCTTACCCTGCTATGTATTACATAATCACTGTCATACTAATTTACTGTCCTATGCCAATCCACTGCTCGATGAAGATCTCCACAAACCATGTTGGTCACGGGGAATGTTTGACCATAATTGACCACAACAGTCAGTGTGGGTTCATGCAGCGGAGCCTAGAATCAAACCGATTCATGTATCCTGACCACTAATGTTAGCTGTTGGCTGGGAATCGAACTCAGGTAGCCAGGCTCATAGCACAACGTGTTAACCACTTGCTCCACTTCACCCACTATTCTTGTTTGTGGAAATTAAACCTGGAAATATTTATTACACGTTCAATGAGAATCAATTACAGTGTGTGCAATTAGAAATATAGTAGCCTGTATACAAACACATTCCTGCGGAGGGAGCTGATAGGAACGTTGGGTTGCTCGGTCAATGGCCTGCAGGGTCAACGGCGGCGTGGTGTATTCCGCAAATATGCCCGACTGTGAGGGCGGGCACAACTGGCGTGAGTAGGTTAAACGTTGAGTTTTATAAGGGCACCACGGGGGTGACCAGCCCCTCCCCACCCAGCCCCACCCCCCACCCAGCCCCACCCTCCCCACCCAGCCCCCTCCCCACCCTCCCTCCCCACCCAGCCCCTACCTGCACGACGAACGGACGGACACAATAATCCCCTGTGGGCTGGTGGAACCAGTGGATTCCTACCAGTATGATACATTTCACATACAGTGGTAGATTATAAAGCAATGTCATTGATATTATTTTACATTGCATCTGTTCAAATCGTTATTCAATGACCAATTTATTGCACCGTAAACAAAATTAGGCTGCCTCTAACATATATATTCTGCCGTCAATACCAACATAAAAATCTAATTAATACGTTTAATCACAGAGGTTGAAAATACATTGGCATCGTCTACACTTGGATAACAACATATATTTAGAAAGTGCCAAGACCAGCGTGTGGGAATGTAAATAATTAAACAGTCAAGAGTCTGTTTCATTGCCAAAAAAAAATCACTTTTAGGGCCATCAGCCAAACGTCCCCTCTCGTCCAATGTTTCCATCAGTACTTTTAAGTACGCATCTCATCAGCAGTGTGTCTTCTTATTCCAGTCCCATGGCCTTTTTGGACTCTTTCCCTCCACTGATATCTCCTTGCAGCAGCCTTTCCGCTGCTTTCCGCAGGTCGCTGCACCTTTCAACTGTACTTGATCCCGTTCGATGTTTTATGTGTAACGTGTAGTCAAATCGTGGACTTCCTCTTCGCCTGAGCACCTGCAAGTCTTCCGCCAATCGCCATCCCCTTGACAGCCGTTCACCAATTCTTCCTCTTCAATAGCAGGGTGCGGCCGGTTAAAAACGAATTCTGCTGGGTTTACGTACTGTATAGCCATCGTTGGGAGTTCGTTCCCCCCAAAGTAAAATAAAGAGAAGTATAATTGAAATTAATTGAATTTATTAACAGCTGAGTATGGTGTCAAAATTAACTGGGGCATGTGTGGTTAACAATTGCACTTAACGAATTTGGCCACTTGACTGAGTCGAGCGACCGGGTATTTTGACCTCTGTGAGACTGCTAACAAGTAATGTGTATGCAATCTGTCAAAACCGTAAGAACTATTCACACACCATTACACAATTTCCTAAGGCGATTAAACCAATCAAATTGATCGAAAGCATTTAATTTTTACGTCAAAGTATTATGCTAAGAAATTGCTAATTTTACACACATGCTTAACCGAAGCTATAAATTATAGTAAAATACAAAACATGCTTTAACCGCTTATATGCTCGTGTACTGTTTTGTAGTAATTTGCATACAAATTCATTAGTTAACTCTTCACTCCCCTAACGATTTTATGAATTTTCATGATGCAGGGTCCCAGTTTAAATCAACAATAAATGTTTCTAATTTTACTATCTCACATGTAATGTTCTCTATTTCTCACCACATCTGTACAATTTTGTTATCCTAAATGGAATCCATTAACCTACATATACTACTCATAAAACATTTACGTAAATTGTGATACAATCAGCTCATATGATCGATGACAGTTTTACATCACACGATGTTTATGCTGACAATGGTGACGGCTCAGGAAGACCGTCACTCAGCAGTGGATTGATCATGGCTGATGATGATAATTTCTTAAAATAATCGATTCTCACATTATCCAATGCATGTATTGTGAGCATAAAAAAATCAACTGTTTAATTGAAGCATCATTACATGCCTAATATGAATTCTACAAAAACATTATAAATGTGTATGAAAGTTGCATCACGCAGTGGATTTTTTAAGGCAATTAACATGTAAGGGCCATTTCTCAATGCACTGCTGGATGACGGCCTCCCCATGCTGTGAGGAGCGTGGAGGTTATTCGGTCATACCATGCTGATCAGTTCGAGTTGGTGAATGTGGGGACCAGACACATTGGAGCATTGTACAGTAACACAATGGATTGTGTTGCATTGGCCCTTTCTGAGAAGGTAACCCTGCAGCCCATACCACCCGTTTTATGCACGTGGACATCCATTCAAACACTAGCCAGGGTCCGCCCTGCTTAGGCTTCCAAGATCTGATGAAACTTGGTGCATTCCAGGGGATTGCATCTTAGAAAATGCAGCGTAAAGATGAACTACTCTTTGGAAAACATGAGCTAGGATTTTGAAATGTGCGAAATAGCATTCACTAATGTGCCGATGAAAGAGCGATGAGATCGTTAGACTGATTTTCTGTGTGAAGTACTGCTCGTAAATAGAGCTGCAAATAAACGAAATTGTGTTTTGTCTGCGTGTTGTGTAATTGTATACATTCAACTAATATCCAATTGAAGATAATGTGATTTATAACTGCGACCTATTACATGTGTAGTGGTTAAACGCGGGAATATTCGATAACGGCTGCATGTCCGCACGGCAGCCAAGAAGAGGTGGTTGGTGAGCGTCATCATGGGAAAGTCGAGAGCAGCCAGGGTCAGGATGACCGTTGGGGTAATTCGTTGGGGTAATTAAGGGGGGAGGTGAAATTCAAAGACCAGTATCTGCCAATCATAGAGGGATCTTCTGGAGAATGTTCTGGAAGGGGCAAAACGAGCCGAGGGGCGATATGATGAAGACATGAAGACAAGGAGAAGCTGAAGCCGGACCCGCCAAGCTAGTTAGAGTATTCTCTGGCGAGAGTGGTCCTGTGTGGACCTGGTATGCTAGGATAGGGGTCGCTAGGGGCAAGCGCAGTCCGTACGTCGGCACGCTTGACCCCCGGACCGTGGTATCAACCAGCGGAGACAGCGAGACACGGGCCCCGTACAGAACCAGGAGTAGGACGCTAAAGGCGTGAGCGCCGTCCGTACGTCGGCACGCTTAATGCCGTGGCTGCCGTGGTGTCGACCCACTGGAACAGTGAGACACGGCTGCTCAGAGGGTGAGAAAAGGAGAGAGTAGAGAATAGGATAGGGACGGGGCGAGTAAGGGAGCGAACGAGCGACGGCGGCGGGATGCTCGGCATACTAAAACGAGTGTTATAAAACAGACTGTAATAAAAGTGGCCCGGGAAAAAGACAAGAAGTCGCCGTCTTATTTACAACACTAACGCATGTGTCGTGGCGTAACAGCGTGGGGTTAGCAAGAGAGGGCTGCAACTGAGGTACGCGCAGAGGTAAGCGGGGAGAAGCAGTGATTGAGCGGGTGCATTTGGGGACGAACAGGTGCAAGCGTCGAGACATGGCTTAGGCGCCGGAGAGGCGGCAGCAATAAGGGGAGAAGCATTAATTAAGCGGGTGCATTTGGGGACGAACAGGTGCAAGCGCTGGAACACGTGGTCGACGCCGGAGAGGCGAGAGATGGAGTTCGCAACAAGGGTGTGTGTGTTAGTGTAAGTGAGGAGCATGCACACTGGATGCAAGGTAAATAAAGTGACCGGGAGACAAGCTTGGAGTGTCCGTGTAAGTACTTCACTACACATGTATACAGCCCTTATGTTAGGCCACTTTCGGTCATAAGACAATCAATGTGAGGGCCGCCACACATTGAAACCATTGGGTGTGACAGCATTATGGGGTATTTCCACATTTGTGTATTGTCAGGGGCCGCACGTCAGGGGCCCCACTAAAGGCCACAGGGGCCGCCAGTGGCCGCAGGCCTTGCAATGAAGAACACTGCAATATGTCAATCCACTGATGTGGGTAATTTGGTCATACTTCATCCCACTAGCCATTGCAGGTCATGAAGGCAGGGAGCATATAAGTACAATTATTATTTTTGCTGCCCACCGCATAGCCCCATAGCCTAAAACGACATCTGTGCATGGTGGTCACCATTCAAGCACTATCCAGACTCAACTTTGCATATCTTCCGATATCTTATGAGATCAAGAACATTCTGGCTGATATGGTCATATGCCATAGACTATAATCAGTATACATATTACTCTACATATGACATTCTAATGGGAATGTATAAAATCTTCCTACCTATAAAAATATCCGAGGCCATGGTCCTCAGATATAACTTTGTTGGGCAGGGCACATCGCCAGGATGGAGAACCACCGCTTACCTAAGATTGTGCTGTATGGGGAACTGTCCTCTGGCCATCGCGACATAGGGGCACCACGAAAGCGATACAAAGACTCCCTGAAGAAGTGCTTCACTGCTTGCTGCATCGATCACCGTCAGTGAGCAACACAAGCAGCTGATCGCAACTCCTGGCGGCACACAGGGCCACCTCCTTCTTCGAAGTATACGAGGGCCGTATGGAGGACTAAAGGAGAAGGAGGAAGAACCATGAATCCCTCAGCACCCTCCAGATCAGACCTATACTTGCAGCCCGGTGTGGCAGGACCTGCCTGTCCCGCATAGGCCTCGTCAGCCACCAGCGTGCCTGCAGAAGACATGGATGTCCTTCCTAGATCTTCGTTCGCGAAGCCAAGCCATGATGATGATGGTGATAAAAATATCAATAATTGCTGTTATTGCCACATTCACATTTGATCATAACGACTTTCACGTGATTATTGATTTTCTTGGCAGGAGGCATCACTGATTTCCAAATGAACCTTGAAGAATATAGGGTACAGTGTTTACATTTAGAACCCCTGCATTTTGCTAAGGGATTTATACGCGTTTATAGATTTAACACAGACGTGACAATGAACAAGGTCACTTTTGAAATATGCTTGCTTGTTGAAAACGTATATTTATAGCAAAAAAAAAACCATCACAGAGATGCATTGCAATAGACATTTACAGCCAGTTTTACGACACAATTTGTTAACACGTTTAAAAAAATCATTACTCTGCCCAGGTTTATAACCATAATTGATGACAAATGGACGTAGCGTGGAAAGTTATTGTGGTAATATATTCATGATCTTGACTGAACGCATTGGACTGTGACCCAATTTAATTGCAGAGACGACCAGAGCTTTGGCAATTCTAAAAAAAATATTTTGAGCGTTGCTGACATTAATGAGTGAAATAATGTAAGCAATTCAATGTTGTGGTATCCCCCACAGGAATTGCTGCTGCCACAGAAGTCAGAGGTCATGCAAATATATTTTTCAACAGGATACCATGAATACAAACGTGCATATAGTGTTCCGTCCAAAAATTGACACATTTGAAACATTCTTATCATGTGCATGGAGAGCACATTTTGTCAATCCACGGCTAGATAAAGACCTCCCCCGTTGCCATACAGGTCATGGAGGTTATATGAACCATACTTCACCACGCTGGTCAGTGTCGGTTGGTGAAGGTGTGCAAGCATACACATTGTCGTACTGCGGCAACTTACAACATCTGTTACTGGTAGGAACCTGGTTACACCAGCCCACAGGGGATTATTGTGTCCGTCCGTCGTGCAAGGAGGGGCTGGGTGGGGAGGGAGGGGCTGGGTGGGGAGGGGAGGGTGGGGAAGGCTGGGTGGGGAGGGTGGGGAGGGGCTAGGTGGGGAGGGTGGGGAGGGGCTGGGTGGGAAGGGTGGGGCTGGGTGGGGGGTGGGAGGGGTGGGGCTGGGTGGGGAGGGGCTGGTCACCCCGTGGTGCCCTTATAAAACTCAACGTTTAACCTACTCACGCCGGCTTGTGCCCGCTCTCACAGTCGGGCATATTTGCGGAATACACCACGCCGCCGTTGACCCTGGCCATTGACCAAGCAAACCAACGTTCCTACCAGCTCCCTCCGCAGGAATATGTTTTATGCGTGGTAGTCGCTCATGAAATTAGTATTCAGGCTTAAGCCAGCTTATCTTTCAAGATCTGACTAGATTTGGTGCATTCTGGGTTCTTTCGTCACAGGGAACTCCCCTGATGTAAGCTCACAAATACAGCAATAAGTGTCATGTTGTTGTTCCAGAAAGCTTCCCACCTTTTTCTATTAACACCTGAAAACCTCTTCCAATTACTGGACTGTAAATTGCATCTCAACATTTCTATTTATAGCTCACTTGATAAAAGTGTACAGACGCTTTTAACCAACGTGAAACATGTACAGTATTTAATATATCACAACAATAATACTAATAAGATTTTGAAATGTTTCTGCCTGGAGGTTGCTATATGTTGCTATAATTGGAGAACTTGGCTTAATATTTTTTACACATTATTTAGGTGTTTGTAATTACACTTCAGTATTAACACAATTTACAGAGGGCTTTCATGTAAAAAAGTGGATTCCATGTGTTACAGTTAAGTTCGTTCATTTGAAGGGATAAGAAAATCTATATTGACAAAACCCTGGGTGTTGTGGTGGCAGTTGCCTGTATTCTAGAGCTTTGGAGGCAAAGGGTTGGTGGATAATGAAGATTTTTGAAACGTCCAAAACCAACTTAAACCTTTTAGTGTAAAAAACACAACCAAGTGCAAATTCACTGACACTAAGACTCCTTTTTTCAAGGGACGTGGCCAGGTGGCAGCACAGAAAGTGCATTTCTTGACCTATTTGTTTAGTCCTGTGAGTATTCTTTCTTTAAATAAATGGTGAGTTTTCTCCGGGTGTTCCTCGTGTTTTCCAACACTAAACACTCTACTTGTTAAAAGGAAATGGCCAAACATCCTAAGGGGAAACCATCCCGGAAAAAAAGTTTGAATCTTAGTGAGGCTTTTATGGCTACTTAAATGCGATGCCATTTAAAATGACTATTTTAAGATAACGGCTTCCTGACGTGCTAAATGTGATGGTCATAAGTTCATATATCAGGGTTACTTCAGCCCAGAATTCTTCGATCAAGACATTAGATATCACTTTGTGAGGAGTCAACAGTGGGTTTTCAATGTGTCAACTGGCCACTTTCCAGGGGAATGTGGACTTTCCAACAGCTGATCCCTCCAACAAAAATAAACCCCCATCCAGTTCCAATTTAAAGACAGCCACCGTTATAGAATGTGGTATATGTGTAGTGAGTCCAACTGAGTTGCAGACGTTCTTTAGAGGCAACACTTATATTGTAACATCAACCCGCTGACACAAAGGGGTAACTGCCCCTTCACCAGATACAGCCTAGGGTGGTGACCACCCAACTAACTACATTATACGTAGGAGTTACAGTTACGAAGGGTCAGACCCTCACTCGGGTCCCCGACCACGTGTTGATGGTTCGTAGGACGTAGAACTTCCAGCTTGTAGACGTGGCGCTTCCAGCTTGTAGACATAGAGCTTCCAGCTTGTAGACGTAGAGCTTCCAGCTTGTAGACGTGGAGCTTCCAGCTTGTAGACGTGGAGCTTCAGCTTGTAGACGTAGAGCTTCCAGCTTGTAGACGTAGAGCTTCCAGCTTGTAGACGTGGAGCTTCAGCTTGTAGAATGCAGCGACCCCGGTCCCTCTCAGGGACCCACCTTATATCCCCCCAGGTCGGGGCCGCTCCTCCCTTAGCCCCGCCCACCTTCTCGAGCTTTCTAGCTGTCTCTCGATCCCTCTGGAGAGCTCTCCCCGGACACGTGATCACCCCCTAGCCCCACCCCCCTCCACCTGGGGGCCTCTCTGTGGACACTCCGGATCACGTGTCTATGGGGTCAACCAGAGTGCCATGTCCCGGGGCAACCCTGCCCCTGGGCTGACACTCTCCCATTTCCCGCTGTGGGAGCCCTCACCGCACACCATGCGTGGTGCCCGCACTATCCCAGCGCTCACCAAGCCCCGCTGGGGCTGGTACCACAACCACCACGGGTGTACGCGATGACGGTGCATCGCATCGCACGCCACGGCCCTCTCAGGCCGGCACCATGTAGTGACATCCCCGATGTCATTACATATTAACAGGGTTGTTTTTACATGTAGATGCCCCGACCGATTTATAACGGCCTTCTTACTTCTCAACCTTAATAACTGTACTGTCTTGTGAAAATAATGGCTCCATACATCAAAGGGGGATTTAAAGATGTAACGAGTGTATTGACATTGGTGGGAGACACGTGGGGGCTTTGAAAGTAAATGTTTTCTAAACATCCTATTATTTTAGTGGAGTATCTATAAATACAATGCCCTATGCAGCTATGCGCTGTAGGTCAGGGACTTGAACATAAAATGTTGTTATTTACACATTAATAATGTAACGTACTACAAATAAAAACCGGTTCCGCATCCACATCGTCACATTGCTTATTTATATACTGCATTTATATTTCGTTAACATACCTGTCAACCCCTTATCAGTGCCCTACCTTATTACAGACCAATTCAGATCTTATTGGTCACATCGTGCTCTTATAAATCTCAACGTTCATCCTACAACGTCTGATCACAAGGGAGAAACACAAACAAATAGACAATAATTGGTTTTGCCCGTATTGAAACGGCTGTACACCGTATGGACCTGAAAACTCAATTTCCCTGTACAATAATACGGGTAACCCGTATGGGTTGACAGGTATGGAAAGGGTAAAAGCTAATGTTGTATTTTCCATCATTTTGACACTACCAAAAAAAAGGTCCCATAGATATAATGTAATGCGTCGTCCATCAACGCAAATCACCACCTTGAATTCTCTACCGAGTGTGACTACTCCACATACCGTGTCAACCCATACGGTTTACCCGTATTCTTGTACATGGAAATTGAGTTTTTTTTTATTTATACGGCGTACAGCAGTTTCAATACGGGCAATTTTTTTAAAATAAAACGTCTGTTTGTGTTTCTGTCTTGTGATGCGACTTTGTCGGATGAACGTTAAGATTTATAAGAGCACGGGGTGACCAATAATGTCTGAATTGGTCTGCAATAAGGTAGGGCACTGATAAAGGGGTGGACAGGTATGATTACACGTGGCAGTTGGATCCGTGTCGCATACGTTATAGGTGGGGTTACCACCCGTCCCGGTTTGACCCGGATAATCTTGGAGATTGGCATCAATATTTGTGCGGTATACGTTTATATGTACCGGATATATGATGGGTGGCTGAGAAATATCTCGGTTTGATCTTCAGCGGTAAAGGTGGCAACCCTTATTAAGAGTTACTTGCATCAAGTTCATTGATTAGGTATAGCCCTGTGAGCCATTCGGCTTTTGAATCGGGTGCAACCGCAACAAACAAAAAACTAAAACATGAATAGCGCAATAATCGACATTTTCACTGTAAATCCAGAACTGTATTGTAATTAGATCTATTAGTTCCATCTACAGCCACTAGAGGCCTCTAAATTCAAAATGTTTCAACATTTTGTTCGATTCTTTTAATCGAATAATCGAATCTGCATCCCGGCAAGTTAAAATCTGAATTGCTTTGGCAATGGGGCGAATATTTACGCCTTTACAATATACCCCTAGTTGTACAATAAACCCATACAATTCATAGACATAAGTTGGTAAAACGCACACTGGAGTTCGGCTCAGCCCAACTAATGAAAACATAGTCGTGGCCATTCCACATTTCTGTGACGGGGTCTGGTCTTCCGACCGGACTATCTCTACGTATTATACTGTAAAGTATGAATTTTTAAAAAAATATATACTACGTACATTTCACGATATTCTAAACACTGCCAACATACATAACTGTTCGAAAAGTAAAATGAACGGGACTCTTGAAACGGTGATGAGCGTGGAGAGCGGGGGATTATATCGCATCGCGGAAGGATACATTAATCGCGGAGCCAATGTGAAGCTGCTCTATATAAGGCTGGCTGGGGGGGGGTGCTGAGGCTCACAACGCGCGGGGCCGCACGTGGACGCACTCCTCGCCGACTGCGAAAATTTCCTCTTCATAAAGTCGCGGGCGAAAACTTGTGAGGCGATAAACATTCGATTTCTCATGAAAAGTGTCACTTTTACCAGCTCGTTTTAATGCGGCGATGTGAACGAGACGTTTAAAAGTTTGTTTTAAATGCGGAATTTTAAATAAATATATTGAACGGTAGATGTCGCGGTTTGGCGCAATTTTAAATGGAACGCGTGTGGTGAAACGTCGTCGCGATTTTCTCGTTTCTCGCTTGCGTTGAAACATTAATCGGTGTGTCTCGTTATTGTTTTTTTCTACACGTCTTGTTGTCTTTTAAAAATAATAATTAGAAGGCGGCCTCAAGATGATGCCTGGGAGGGGCCGCGCGCGTGCCCGCGGGCGCGCGGCCGTGGCGACGAGGCCGCACCACCTCCTGCGCATGCGCAAGGCGATGCCGGAACTGCGTCCGCTGTGAGTTTTTCAAGCACGTGGCGTTAAGAAATACAACACGCACACGAGTCTGAGATAATTGTTGTTAATTATTGTTGTTGTGTGATTTATTATTTTAATATTATTATAATATTTATTATTTTAAGAGCTTGTCTCTTGGAATTTTGCCTCGCTTGATACAGTAAATTTAGCTGTGACGGTCCCACCTGATGACGGAGACTTGTGTTGCCTCCGAAACGTCATAATTTATTATTTTAATATTATTATAATATTTTATTATTTTAAGAGCTTGTCTCTTGGAATTTTGCCTCTTGATACAGTAATTTAGCTGTGACGGTCCCACCTGATGACGGAGACTTGTGTTGCCTCCGAAACGTCATGATTTATTTTTTAATATTATATATTTTATTTTAAGAGCTTGTCTCTTGGAATTTTGCCTCGCTTGATACAGTAATTTTAGCTGTGACGGTCCCACCTGATGACGGAGACTTGTGTTGCCTCCGAAACGTCATGATTTATTATTTTAATATTATTATAATATTTTATTATTTTAAGAGATTGTCTCTTGGAATTTTGCCTCGCTTGATACAGTAAATTTAGCTGTGACGGTCCCACCTGATGACGGAGACTTGTGTTGCCTCCGAAACGTCATAATTTATTATCTTAATATTATTATAATATTTTATTTTTAAGAGCTTGTCTCTTGGAATTTTGCCTCACTTGATAACAGTAATTTTAGCTGTGACGGTCCCACCTGATGACGGAGACTTGTGTTGCCTCCGAAACGTCGTGATTTATTATTTTAATATTATTTTAAGAGCTTGTCTCTTGGAATTTTTCCTCACTTGATACAGTAAATTTAGCTGTGACGGTCCCACCTGATGACGGAGACTTGTGTTGCCTCCGAAACGTGATTTATTATTTTATTTCTATTTTTTATTTTTACCTACGTGACTTTACCGAAAAAACCAAAGAGTATGAATCCTTGCAGTCACGAAAGCTTCAAATCTAGAATTAGAGTTGTTTAGTTAGCTCAAGTCGACGTCGTTCTCTCGATTGTTCGCGATGATGACGGGCGTCGAGATGGCTGCCGATGATTAACAACAAAATTTTCCATTTCTACTCTTTGGTTTTTCGGTAAAGTCACGTAGGTAAAACAATAAAATAAATGAAAACAACTAAATTAAATCACGACATTTCGGAGGCAACACAATTTTCCCTCATCAGGTGTAAAAAGGCACAAAAGTTTTCATTTATTGTATTGTTTTGCCTACGTGACTTTACCGAAAAAACTAAAGAGTATGAATCCTTGCAGTCACGAAAGCTTCAAGAATTTTCCATTTCCCCGCGGATCTCGATGGCAAATCCCCCCCCCCTCCACTAATATTGGTATTAATTAAAACTCACAAAATTAATGATGGGTATATATTTCTCTGTTCAACACCTTGGTGCCTAATTACAGACCAATTCGGACCTTATTGGCCACCCTTTGCTCTTATAAATCTCAACGTTTATCCTACAAAATCCCATCACAAGGGAGAAACACAAATAGACCAAAAAATGTTGCTGTATGGACCTGAAACTATTTCCCTGTACAAGAATACGGGGTAAACCTTATTGGTTGATGGGTACGGGTATAATTCACTCAAAATTAAGCACGACTGACAGATTAAGATTGTTACTCTTTCAATTGTGTTTTTGTATTGTTGATGTAACCCTCTTACCCGCCCCGACTGGACATGAAAAAGAGCTTTATAATTCAATGGATGGATGGATTCTTCCAGTATAAATCTGATTAAGAACGAATACTGAATGGTCGATGGGCGTGCTCAGTGATGACGCTTTCACTGTTGCCGCCCAAAGCCTGCCCACTGGGTGGATCACCACGCCAATCAAAATCAAACTCCGCCCACTCAGATTCCATTGACAGGTAGTCCCCAACTTACGATGGCCCGACTTACGATATTTAGATCTTACGATGGCGATAGCGATATGGCAAAATTGTTAAATATTTTACATTTCGCGCGGCAGGCAAACGCAGCAGCGTACGAGGTACGATACTGTACGTTGGGATGCTGCCGGGATATACTGTACGCATATAGTTTATACAGTACGGTACTGTATATTGCTTTGTTTTGATAAATTATCACCATTCTTTAAGACTCCTGGGTAGGCTAGGCCATTTTCGACTTACGATGGGGTCGTCGTAACGCATCTCCGATGATCTATAAAGCGCTTTTTCACAGTTACAACAATAAAAAACAGTAGTGCAAAATTCAGAAAAGGTAAACAAATCACCCAATCATACAAATAAAACTAAACCATCTCTTTGATTTTAAGCGTTCGTGACTGCAGGAATCCATACTCTTTGGTTCTTTCGTCAGCATTTCCCCTGCTGTGTTTGCCTCACCTGATGACGGTTGCTTGTGTTGCGATCGAAACGTCGTGATCTATTATTTTCTACCGACGTGACTTTACCGGAACAACCAAAGAGTATAAACCATCTCCATCC